>NC_041400.2:68213509-68513509 GCF_900747795.2 Erpetoichthys calabaricus | reverse complement strand
TGGCAAATGCACAGATTCCTGTATCTGGATTTTTCTGTTTGTAAGCACATTTCGGCTTTTGTGCTTACATCATGTTATAGTGCGAATTCTACACACGGCGTTATGCATGAGGCCCCTGGTATGTATGAATATGTGTATGTGATTGACTTTGCCCCATGATTGCGGCATCCAGTCCAGGTATGTCCTACCTGGCACCTGATGTTCTGGAATGCAATAAATTATGCTGGACAACAGAGATTTTGTTTCCTGAAGAGCTTTAGCTGTATCTTATGTATTTTGTCCTGTTGATCACAAACATCACCTTTAAATTTTTCTACCAAGTACCTTTTTATTGCAATTGCCTACACAGATGCATTCAATTACATTTATGTCAGTTTGTACAAATACAGATGCACATTTCCTACAGGCATAGCATAGTGTACCTACTTAGCCTTTATTGTCTAGGGTACAATACCATCTTACCAATGTCATAACAGCTGCCATACATTCTGTTACATTTTTGGTGAGTATATACTGAAAGCTCAAATATGAAGCATGACTATACTTGTTATGAAAGTGTATGAGCCTTACTTCAGCTGTGTTTTTGGCAATCAAGACAAACTCTGGACTCCTCACATTTGTGTTGCAACTGTCAATCTGACAGTTGTTCACAATCCTAATGATATGATGAGAACAGGACTATTCTTCTGTCTGATCAATGTATCTGGCTTCTCTGCTTAAAATAAATCAATTGAATACCCCAATCTGCCTTCAGCAATAAGACCATGGCGTATGATGATAGTTTGCTAGTACCAAAGTCATCAGAGACATGGAACCTAGATAAGGGAGACAAAGGTGCCACAAGGCACATGGAAAATGACAGAGATCCAGGTTTTGAACCATTTATATCAAGTGAGACTCATCTAACAGAGTCAGAATGAAATGACTGATCAGGGATTTAGGTTTGTCAATAGAAAAGCAGAATAGAGATTGCTGTCTCCTGGTAAAAAAGTTCTTTCTTTCAGATTCACCAAGAGGATCTTAAAAATTTCTTTGCATAGATTGGTAACCTCTGTCTCTGCACTGACATTGATGGGTTGTTCATGGCTTTAGATTATAAGCATGACTGACAACACTGGTGTCTTTCTTCACTGTAAAGCCTGAGCACTATCTTGTTACACAATGACAATATCTGCCCTTCATTGCCCATTGGCTATATTGTACACTTGAAAGAAACCTATGGAAATATGAAAATGTATTTGAAACATATAAAGTACAACAACTACAACTGGGACATCTGGGATGATCTAAAAGTAGTGGCACTGCTGCTAGGAATGCAGCTCAGATATACCAAGTGCTGTTACTTAACTTAAAAATAGGATAACCATAGTAAAGAGTCTAATTACATTAAAATAACTGGCTGCTTCATTAGCATTTGGTTTCAGGACAAAAAAGTGTGGCACATAAATCACTTGTCGATCTAACAAAGATATTTTAGCCTCTTCTTCATATAAAACTTGGACTGATGAAAAATTTTGTGAAAGCCATGAGCAAAGAAGGTGAAGGATTTCTATATTTGACCAAGATGTTTCCATGAATAGCTGTTGCCAAGATTAAGGAAGGTATTTTTGATGGTCCACATATCAGACACATCATTATTGGCAAGTAGTTTGGAGATCTGCTAGTGGGACTGGAGGAACTCACATAAAAGGCATACAACAACATGTTGTTGGCAACTACAGAGCACCAAACTATGTCCATCTGTTTCATAACATATATCAAGCATACAAAAACCATGAAGTGCAACATGATGGCAAAGATTAATTTTCTACATTCGCTTCTTCCCTGCCAATCTTGGTGAAGTCAGTGATGAACTAGTTGAAAGGTTTGACCAGAACATTGATTGCAGTGGTGGAAAAGCAGAATCGGGACAAATGGAATCCAAAGCTGATGACTATTGTGTTTTTTGTCTTTATTCATTTTTATTTATTTTTAAATAGAAACAGATAACATTCCATACAGTCAAGTCAAATTTAACAAATCAAAGCAAAATTCTACCCCCACCCAAGAGAAAGAGAGGGGAGCCTGCAACCGAAACTACTCTATAAAAAGAGCAAAGAAAGAAGGGTATCCTTTTCCCTGAAATGGAAGTTTATTCTAAAATGTTATTGATTAGATCCTGCCATGTTCTGAAAAAGTTTTGAACAGATCCTCTAAGTGAAAATTAGATTGTTTCCAATTTCAAGTAGTATAGAACATTGGTCCCACTGACTTAAGAGTTTTGGGAAATGATTCTTCCAATTGAGCAAGATAAATCTACGTGCTCGTAGTGTAGTAAAGGAATTTACAGTTTGTTTGTCTTTCTCCATTTTAAGGTTGTCTGGGAGTACACCAAAAACACATGATAATGGGTTTGGAGTTACTGTGATACCAAGGACATCTGATAGGCATGCAAAGATTTTTGTTCAAAATGATGTTAATTTGGTACACACCCAGAACATGTGGCCCAGTGAGGCTGGAGCTAGATTGCAACATTCACAGGTCGAATCTTGTCCTGGAAACATCTTGGACCATTTTAAAAGAAATAAATTTCGCTTGATAAGAGATTTCAAGTTGAATGAGTGAATGTTTTGCACATATGGAGCTCGAGTGTATTCTGTTCATTGGCTGTCTTCCACTCCTTTTCTGAAATATTGAGTGACTAATCTTTTCCCCAATGTATTCTGGAGTCTTTGAAAGGAAGAGACTAAAATATTTTCATAAATTGTAGAAATTCTATCTGAGTTTTCAAGACTGATCAATAATTTTTCTGGAATAGAACAAGGTGGAAAGTGAGGAAAATTGGGCAGGTTCTATTTAGCAAAGTTTCTAGCTTGAAAGTAATGTAGGAATCGTGTTGATGAGAAGTTGTATTTGAAGCATTATTGTTCGTCAAATGCAAAGACATTATCTTTGTACATGTCTCTAAGTGTGTTAATCCCATTAACATTGCATAGTGTATATATTGTATTTTAGCTGATGACTATTGTTAAACATCAAAAAGAGAAGCATCAGATGCTGAGTGCAAAATAAAAAATCAGCAGTAAAACATTGTGATGTGTGAGTTACTGTCCAGCACCTGAGAGAAGACGCTGAGTCCAAAGGCTTAAAGAAAACCAACTTTATTATTTTCAAAACAGGAACAGTCAGGGAATTTTTTCAAATGGGAGCTACCTCTTCAATACACACAAACACAGAAAATGTGCAGGGATGGGGCCAGGTCATTGACTGGGTTATAATGTTCCCTGCATCACCCATCTGGTGACAGATGTTACACAAGTTGCCTCAGTGTCGCTCGGACCTGTGGTTGCCTCGGCAATGAACAAACAACCCTCGACAACATGTCAATTGCGTTTTGGCGTGCAGCACCATTGGGGTGGGAAGCAAAACAGTTCAAAAATCTCACAGCAATTTTAGCTGAAATAAACTAATGCAATATCTCAGCATCATTTATCAATTAAAGAAGCTAAATTTAATAAAAGTGAACTTCATGTTTCTCCAAATTCCTACATGATGCAGTCAACCTGCATTATATTTGTGTTCAGCATGAAGTTGTATCGTGTATTTTCGTTAAAAGGCATTGATTTCTGCCCTAACCAGAGAGATATAAGACTCATAATGAGGATCAGATATTAACGGTGGAATCTCTCAAGTTTGTTTAAGCTATATTCAATTTCAGAAACTGCTTTATTACTTTATAAGCCTTATGTGCATGATCAGTAATGAAAGCAATAAAAAAATCTCTTTTAAAGTCTTTAGTAGCCATCCAGATGAAGATAGAATCACTTATTGAGTTGACATTTGCCTCAGTTTCATTAAGAGTTGTTTAATAAATTCAGTGGATTGTGAAAGTGAAGTGTTGAAAAGCCACAGTGCAGGCCTAGAGGACAAAAGTAGAAGATGAAGATTTAATACTGAAAATCTA
This sequence comes from Erpetoichthys calabaricus, assembly GCF_900747795.2. NCBI lineage: Eukaryota > Metazoa > Chordata > Cladistia > Polypteriformes > Polypteridae > Erpetoichthys > Erpetoichthys calabaricus. The sequence goes on along the minus strand of NC_041400.2, from coordinate 68,509,566 downwards.
TGATCAGAAAGACAGGTGGAAAGTAAGGATGCACTAAGAGAGTAAGATGATAGTGTTTTAGAGACTAAGATATAATCAGTGCTGGAGGGAAGATTTGTGACCTGTGGAAAAGAAAGAGAATTCTATAGCAGGTGGATTAAGGAGTCAGAATGAATCGACCAATGTCAGAACAGAAACAAACTTGGCCAGAGTGTATGAGGCGCTTGGAACACGCTAATTTATTAGGGAAGGAGCTTTATCTAGAAGTGGGTCAATGAAAGAGTTTGCATTGGTACCTATAGCAAGATCATATTCAGAAAATGATAGATTATTTTAGCAACGTCAGAAAAACATTCACTAATCTATGGTATGGGTGTATAACTTGAGCAGCAGGCAAGTTTTCTGCCACCCAGCTCAGCCAAAGAGTAATAATACCTTCTGTCATTGTCACCCCCAGTGGCAACAATTTTAACCTGTAATATTCGTCTAAATAAAATCATAATGTGTGGACACAGATGATGAGGCAGCAACAAGATAATGTTTAGAAGTAGTGTGCTGTCCTTCTTTATGGTTTTCATAACAGCTATCCAGTTCAATATGTTTGTGATGACCAGAAGACTGACTTATTCAGTCATCCCAGTTAAGAGTTAGCCTCAGCCTGAACACCTGTATAGATGTTTCTAAACCATGATAAAATGTCTGGCCTAAACATTACCACTTCAAAAAACTACCAAGATTCTTAATCAGTCCCTTTACCACTGTCTTCATCTGCCATTCCTCTCTATTTGCAGGAGATCTGTTTTTTTTATTTTCAGCTGTTGTCACAAACCTTTCATCACTGGTATCCAGATGCGAATGGCTGCATCTCCCCTCCAGCTCACACCTGACTGCATTTGCATATCCTTTCTTCTCACTCTGATTGACATTGTTAAACATTTCTACCCAAGTGTAAATTGCTTTCTGTTTTGTATACAACTAGACAATAATCACAGAAAAAATGTTTCATTAAAATTCACTTACAGTCCTTCATTATATGTAATGAAGGATATCACAGACAAATCTAAAAAAAATTACTTATTTCAGTCATGGGCTATGGAAAACATCTGCAGCAGGAAGGCAGTTGTGGATACACTAAAATTGCTGCAAAACATTCAAATCCAGGATGAGAAACAGTTCATTTGGTAGAGCTAACTCAGCTGAGACTTTGGGTAAGATTAGTATTTCCTCCAATGCAGTCTATGGTAGAGTGGGATGTTATGTTGTCTGCGGGAGGTGTTTAATTTTTCTGTTTATTATACAGTGTGACAGTTTGAAGTCCCTCTCGACCCTTTGAACCCTCAGCCAACACTCCAGACTAGATAAAAGTCCAATATTATTTATTTGAACAATTATGTGCACAAAGCACCCTCCACTCCACAATACTCATAAACAATTGCTACAATAAACCAATAATCAATCCTCCACTCCCAGACGCGTTGCCACCCTTCCTCCCGATTCAGCTCGTCCGTCTGGGATCTCCCACAGTCTTTTATAGTCCATGACCCAGAAGTGCTTCTGATCCTTCAGTCCATGTGATTACCCAGCACTTCCGGGTCAGATGAAAACTCTTCTTCTTTATCCCGGAAGTACGTCATTTCTTCTGTCGCTGTGACTAAGACGTACTTCCGGGAAAATAACAGTCCCTGGGCCTCCCTGCAGCGACTCCTGGTGGCTCTCATAGTATCCAGCAGGGCTGTCCATTAAAACTCCATTGTCCATGATTCCCTGCTGGCATTCCGGGCACCTCCATGGTGCAAGGAGTGCTCCATCTGGCGGCCTGGGGGTATTGGCCGGGATGAATGGCCAGCCATATCTCACAACAGGCTGTATGGTAAAGTAGTCATGGACAAATCATAGCACGTACACTTTCTAAACCTTCCAGTGAACATATTGTAACACCTTTTCTTTCTTGTGTGTACAGTATGTCCAACTGATACTGTAGCAGAGGGCAGATTGATAACCCTGGCACAGTTGCATGTTCACTTGAACATTGTGCAATTATTCAGTTTAACTGTGAAGGGCTAGTGGCCTCTTTGTGGCTAGTTCCAACCTTGTGCCCAATGTCTGCAGGATAGGATCTGTCACTTTGTAATCCTGAATTAGATTAAGCAAGTTCACTGTTATTTCATTCTTATTAAAAACAGCTTGTACATGTTAGCAGATCAGTAATGTCTGAAGTTAAGAAAGTTAGGTGGAAAGTAGAGTGCAGTAGATTTTCTATAGCTCCTTCTCCAAAACATACCTCCAGTTAGGTCTGTTGGTGTGATTTGGATTTGTGACTGCATTGCAAAGTAGTGATAACTGCATTTAAACAGGTCCTGTTCATTTGGTTCTTCATGATGAACCACTGACAATATTTTTGACTTTTTGGGATGCTTGCGTTAAGCAGAGTTCAAAGCTTAGTTCAGACAATGATTGACAGACTTCCTGACATGTTTATTACTATATAGTACAGAAGTTTCTACCCCCCACATAATGATAGCAAAATGCTTTTATGTCATAAAAACTTGATTTCATAAAGCTTAATTGCATTATTTCACAGATACTTTGGTTGATTGTTGTTTATATCATCACACACACACAATTTATCTTCCAAGACAGTTATAAAAACATTAATCACATATGTAGTCGACAATCAAGAGCCAAAAACCTTAACGGCACTGGACAATAGCATGGCATGAAAAATATGTTCAAACTGTACTCAAACAGAGATCAATCTGCGGTTTTAACTCAGACTTTTAAAATTTTGAGGCAGCAACACTAACCACATTTCAAAAGTAAATCAGTGATTTTTCTCTGACATACTAATGCTATAAATTAGTTATTTTTGATTTTCAGCTCTAAATTGGAAATGTGTCCATGAGTGTGGTTGTATCCATTCATGTGCCCTGTAATGAGTGAGTGATTCATCAAGAGCTGTTTCCTGCTTTGCTCCTGAGTACTTTGTGTGACTTTTATTATCCTCTTTAATAAAATCCCTTTGTGCGTCCAGGTGTCCGTGTGTGTGTGTGTCTTCTGGTGAAGTGCGCATGTGCGGGGCTTCTGGTGAAGTGCGCATGTGCGGGGCACGGTGCGATGCGCAATATTACTGTCAGAGAAAGTTAGAGGCGTTTTACGGAAATACAAACCAGTATTACTGCGAGAGGAAATTAAAGGTACAAAATACAGTGATGCATATTACAGCCACATACAAGCCAGTATTACTGTCAGAGGAGGTTAAAGGCATATTACTGACACACACGCCTGTATTACCGCCAGAGAAAATTAAAGGTATATTACGGATGTACAAGCCAGCGGACGTACAAGACAGTATTACTGTCACAGAAAATTAAAGACACACAATACACGGTGGCAGCCCACGAAGAACGGTCAGCTCAGCAAGTAAACATCAACAAAGGAAAGGCTGAAAGAAAGAAAAATACGACCAACAAAAAGAATGAGGTCAAAGTCCCTTGCCATTTAATATAGACTGTTCCTACTAATGTTTATGCACTACTGTTCTAGCGCCTGTTATTGTAACGGGCTAAATGACTAGTATATGTATAAACTTTGGCTCCTTAATTGAAGAAAGCAAATACCTACTATGGTTGGAGTCCATTATAGATGCCCATGGCTACTTAAAGATTTATATTTTGTCTGTTTCTAGCACAACCAATGCCTGCAGTGAGTATAGTTTTCCAAACCTTTTCTGAATTTATCAGAACAGGTAATTACATTAAAATTTCCCTTCTTCCAGAAGCACATTCCCTTACCTTTTATGTGATTTAGATTTTATCAATGTTCTGGTTTTGGATTATATGCATTTTGCTGCTGAAGCCCTGTTCATATTCCCATTGGGTAAAATATGAACTGCCTATATCTGTATCATGGATCCTATAAAAGGTGTGCTAATGTATCATTGGGCACAGTATAACACACACACACAAAGTCACAGCAATCATTGCAATTAAACCAATAAACACTGCAACCAATGTTAATTATGACCCTGTATCTAAATATCTGTAAAACTAAGCAAGTATTTTATATGTAGATTTCTGTTTCCGCATTAGCCACATCATCCTTGTTTAGTCAGTATAAAATAAAAGTCCATGAAAAGGCTTATTACTCATTGAAAAGAAATAAAACATTTGTGAAATAATAGAACATTCTCTCACTTGGAGTTTTACTGTTTAATGTTTTTCAAATGCAGTTGTTTACATTATAAAATATTTGTTATTTGAATAGGTATTTTAAAGCTTTTGTTCACACTGCAGCTAAAAGTTACTTTATTCAGATTTATGTTGGGTTTGGCTTTTCAAAGTAATTTAACAAATTATACAAATTTCACATACACGTGTAAAGATACTTATCATGTGGTCTGGATACAAAAAGTATATAAAAACAGACAGGTATGACCTTGTAGACAGATGTTGATTACTACACTACTTCACACTGCTACAGTGTAGAACATTTCCAAATTTGTCAGCATATGATGCCAAAGAAGATAAACTCAAAAGCTGCTGTATCTGTACATAAAATCCTGCAGACACGCTAGTAATGCCAGTACTGGTGACAGTGAGAGATTTCAGGATATTGCGTACAATGAAGTGGCTACAACAGTAGAGTAAATCATTTCCTGTGATTCTCTGCTAATTTTGGGCTGATTAAACTATTCTAAACCTATTGGAAAATTTTACCTCTAAATGTTGGTACTTTGATGGCACTGAACCTTAAAAAGATTCTAATTTATGTTTCATTAAAGAATGCAACTTTGTCACAGATGTTTCTCCTAAAATTCCTTAGGAGAGTGGCTCGAAATAAAAAGGTGATATGAGATACAACTGAGGTAAAAGGAGTGAAAATTGAGAATTTGGTTTGAAACACACAGTATATTTATGAGATCTCTTTCTTATCTTGTTTTAAACTCTTTCAAGACTTCATATTTAATATTGGTCTGATGACTTTATCCAACATTTGAAATATGATTGGTTACTTTTCTTGTGATTTTCCAATTGCAGCACAGGCAGATGACATGAGTAGCTTAAGTTCACACAGTGGTGTCCATAGTGAGATCTGAATCCACAACCTGAGGGTTTAAAGTCCAAAGTCTTAACCATTGTGTCATACTGCCTGCCCTTTCTTTGACAATGAGTGTGATCTAATTGGAGCACATTCCCGTGGAATTATGTGATAACCTAACTTATTAGCATCACAAGTTATTTTGATCTATGACTGCCATTCCAATCAGCTCTGGCCAGCCACCCTTTTAATCTCTGTTGGCTTTGTTTTTCTTACTTCTATACCTACTTTTCAACAGTATATCTTATCTGCTTGCTCCACTTCAAACACACCCCTAAAATGAGCACAACAGCTAAAACATTTTGTTTGCTATTTTACAGGATAACAAATTATATACCCTCCAAAGATTAATGATGTTATTTAAATGTGCTTATTTTTGAAAACAATCCATCACAAAACAAAAAGAAACTGACATATATTTTTTAAAAAACTAAACATTAACTTTTCTATTATAATATTACAAATAATGTATAAAAAAGTGTGTAAAGTGAACTTTAAGTTAGATATTCTGATCTCTCCTTAGATTCCTAGGTATATTATCACTCTTCATGAGCTCCTTGCCCACACCCCTCATGAACATGTTGAACGTAAGAGCTTGGAATTTGCTAAGTCTAAACTAGAGGAACTTTCCAGGTGAGTCTGACTATCCATATATTTTGTAGCCTGTTGTATCTATCAACTAACAATACAATATGAAATGTTAACCTTGAGATGTGGAGGAGTGAGGTGAACTTTCACAACCAGTGATCCAGTTAATAACATTTATAATACGTGAAAGCCAACTGTAGAGTTGAAACCAGTGACATGAAATTTTAATTTCAAAGCATCCTTCAGAAATGGTAAACTACACATAGAAAGTCAACCACTTAACCGAGGAAACAAATCATTTTATAGCTGGTATATTTTACAAGGAAAACTGGTATTAATGTTTCTTTTTTTTTTCCCTGCCATTTTCCTGTTAGGCGTTTGGGTCATCTTATTGCTGTGCTTTACACCTCTGCATTTTTTTGCTAAGTGCAGGTCTCAGTTATCAACCTTGATACATTCCATCCATTTTTTCCATGGTTTACCTCTTACTCTCCCATTTCTGATGCACTACCCATTTTATTAAACTTCACCCTTCCATTCTTTGCCTATGCCTATCCCATCTCAGACTTGATGCTTGAATCTTGTCTTTAATAGCCCTTATTTTCAGCTCCTGTCTGATTTCTTCATCATACATTCTGGCTGCAAGGGTTATGCCTGTATTGCATTATTTCATCTCCCCCTTTCTTAAGTTTTATTCTTTCACAGCCCAAGTTTATGTACTTTACATTAGAACAGATCTAACGTTTACTTTGTACAAGAGTGTTTTTTATCATAAGTGGGCTCTATTTGTCCCAGAAAACTCCAGTGATTTTTCAACATGCATTGCCTGCTCCTTGTTTTTCACTTAGATGAATATAATATTGCATAAAAAAATAATGCAGAATAAAAATAATTTCATTTTATTATTTAGTACTGTATGCACATAAAGGAAGGGTTACAAAATTGAATTGACTAACAAAAGGAAACAAAATGGCACCCTCACTTAGATCACCATTGCTATAAATAAAAATTTATTAAAACCTTTTGATACTGTCATAATCTGAAGTTCCTGGTGTATTAGTTTGGCAGAAAAAGATGGTCCCTGCTGTTGTTGTTGTCACGTGAGAACTCTGGTCTTACAGAAACAGGACTATTTTTTACTGCATGTATTTCTGCATATGCTTCAATGCATATGTAAACAAGTATCTAAATTGATGGTTAGTATTAAAACTGAAGACTGATCAGTGAAAGATAAATGATGCAATATTTGCAAGAACTGAGTCTAAAACTGGGGCAAAAAATAAGAATATAAAATCTTAATTTAAATAAATGAAGAACAATTTCAAAATTCCAAAAGAACAAATAAAAAATATCACAAAAATGTAATCAAGCATAAACACAATCAAATCTTCAGTGCAGTGTGTTGCTTACTCTTTTAAATGGAACAGAGTTTATCCCAGTAAGTCAGGTGGGAGCTGCCAAGGGACAAAGACAAAACAGGAAAAAAGTTAGAAGTTATTATAATGATCAGTTATCCTTTCAAAGCTGAAATTAAGTTTAATGTTTTTTATGTATTCATTTTTTTTTTACTTTTCACAGGGTGATGCACGATGAAGTAAGTGACACTGAGAACATACGGAAAAACCTGGCTATTGAGAGGATGATAGTTGAAGGATGTGATATCTTACTGGACACCAGTCAGACATTTGTAAGGCAAGGTAGGCATTTTTGTTATTCTATGAAAAACAGTCCTCATACTCAACTAAAATGTATTGTTTGGTTGTAAGTTGACCAAGACAAATGGTAAAAGATGTTGGTGTCAATGCCTCCAATTTGAATTGTCAAGCTGTGCCCCATCAGTGGATCCCAAAACCTGGAGAAATCAATACTCTCCACCTAAAGAAATAATATCAGTTTCTCTCTTTAGAACTTTCATTATGGTGAAAACTGAAATCTCATGGCTTTAGATAAAAGTAGTGGAAAATAGACTTAACGATAAGGTTAAATGAACCAATATTTTCTTTACATTGTGAAAAAAACACTATTCTCAGACAATCACTGTCTAATATGTGCAGTACATATCCAAATGTACTCATTATTTCTTTTCTCTCTTTTTTAATATTTTTTTATTTATTTTAATTTGACACATATAACATTCAAGTCAAACTTAGCAAAATGAAATCCAACCCCCACCCAAGAGAAAGAGAGGAGAGCCAACAAACAAAACACATCTTTAAAAGCGGGAAGGAAGGAACAGTATCCTCTTCCCTGATACAGAAGCTTATTCTAACATGTTTAGAATTAGAACCTGCCATATTTTTTAAAAAGTTTTGAACAGATCCTTTAAGTGAGAATTAGATTTTTTCTAATTTCAAATAGTATAGGACATCAGTTACACACTGACATAAAAGAGGTGGGGTGGGATTCTTTCAGTTAATCAAGAGAAGTCTGCATGTTAGTAGAGTGGTATAAGCAATCACAATCAATTTGTCCTTCTCCCATTTAAGCACATCTGGGAGTACACCAAACACTGCTGTTAATGGGTTAGGAGAGATTGTGACACCAAAGCTGTCGGAAAGGCATGCAGATTTTTCTCCAAAATAATGTTAATTTGGTGCACACCCAAAACATATAGCCCAGTGAGGCTGGAGATAGATGACAATGTTCACAGACTGAATCTTGCCCTGAATACATTTTGGACAATTTTAAATGAGTTAAATGCATTTGATAAAAGTTTTTAAGTTGAATGATTGAATGCTTTGCACATATGGAGTGTATTCTATGCATGGCTGCCTTCCACTTCTTTTCTGAATATTAATTGAAAGGTATTTTCTCCACTGTATCCTGGGATCTTTAAAAGGAAGGGACTTTAAAATGTTTTCATATATTGTACAGAGGGCGGCACGGTGGCGCAGTGGGTAGCGCTGCTGCCTCGCAGTTGGGAGACCTGGGGACCCGGGTTCGCTTCCCAGGTCCTCCCTGCGTGGAGTTTGCATGTTCTCCCCGTGTCTGCGTGGGTTTCCTCCGGGCGCTCCGGTTTCCTCCCACAGTCCAAAGACTTGCAGGTTAGGTGGTTTGGCGATTCTAAATTGGCCCTAGTGTGTGCTTGGTGTGTGGGTGTGTTTGTGTGTGTCCTGCGGTGGGTTGGCACCCTGCCCAGGATTGTTTCCTGCCTTGTGCCCTGTGTTGGCTGGGATTGGCTCCAGCAGACCCCCGTGACCCTGTGTTCGGATTCAGCGGGTTGGAAAATGGATGGATGGATATTGTAGAGATGTTATCTGAGTATTCAAGACAATCAGTATTTCTTCTGGAACAGAAATATGTGGGAGGTTAGGAAAATTAGGCAGCGTTTAGCCCAATTGCCTAGTTTCTAATTTGAAAGTACTGGAAAATTGTGCTAATGAGAAATTACTGTAAATTTGAAGCTTAATTTTTCATTGGATGCAAAGACATTATCTATGTACAAATCTCTAACTGTTTTTCCAAACTTTAAATACAGTGAATGTTTGACAGGGTTGAAAAAGGTGGTTATCATATAGAGGTGCAACAGATAAAAGGTTCTCTGCCTTAAAGTGCTTCCTACTTTGGTTCCATATTCTGAGTGAATGAAGGGCAATTGGATTATTAGCATATTGACAATAATTTGTATTTACTGGGACACATAGCAGATTTTAATTTTATTGGAGACAAGGCTTGTATATATCCATCAATTTGTGCCAATGTCCAGGGGCCTCATGTATAAAATGTCATGTACAGCCGTTTCCACACTCACTTCAAGATGTATCAAAACTAAACTTGGCTGAAAGACATGCACATTTTCATGATAGCCCCTCACCTTTCGTATGCACGTTTCTGCTTGGTTTTGCAAACTTGTGGCACCCAGTGTCAAAGCAGTGCTACTGTTTCTGTGTGGTCTCCCTTTTTTCATATTCTCATCAATGACATGGGATTTATTTTGTATATCAAAATTAATTGCATATTGTTTACAAATTTAAGGCACTCAATTGTAGTCATTCTGTAACAATATGATGGTGCATGGAATGGCCAAACTATTCCAAATACCATAACTGCTTTAGTGTTGTTACTGGCAGTGCACAACTCAGAGTGTTTTAACCCGTTGTATCTGTGTGTGGAATCACAGCTGTACATCATCTGATCAGAGAGCCATGGAGGACATTTATAGCACACACTGCCTCAGGAAAGCTACCAGCATCTGCATGGATTCCACTCATCCATGTGCGTAGTCTAGTTGAACTTCTCCCATCTAGCAAACACATCAGAGCTTTTCGTGCACAAACCTAGAGGCTCAGAAACAGTTTCATCCCAAGAACTATAAACACACTCAATCAGACCATCAAGTACTCCTGGTAGAACTGTAAGTACTTAGAATTACAAGTACCTCGTTGTAAACTTGCACTACAACTATAATATTGCACAACCTGAGCCACTCCATGAACCATCTGCATTATCTGCACTATGTGTACATGTATATTGTACTTATGCTTTCATATTGTATATTTTTCATTGTTTTATCATATTATTATTATTGTTATTGTATCATTTTATAGGAAAATAAGTTTATGGAGGGTTTGCATATTGAATCTCATTGTACCATACAATGACAATAAAGGAATTCAATTCAATTCAATAGAAGAGTGAGTGTATTTACAGATGATAAATGGTTTCTAAGTTGATTTTGATTTCCAAGAGCTATCCTCTTGGAGCTGTGTGCTGTTAGAAAGTTTGGATATATAATTGATATCATTTTTTATGATGAAATGTGTTAAAGTAGGTATATTACATTTTACAGATAAATTTAAGTTTTTAAACTTCATTTAAATAATGTACTGTATAATGTTAATAATTAAACATGTGGGGGCTCTCCATCCAGGGATTGCTCCTTCCTCGCGCTGTATGGTTGTTGGGACTGGCAGGACTCTGAATGGATGGACTATGGATGTTCCTTAAAGTTTTGAAGAATCGGCATTCTAAGCTTACAGCCTTTTTTAACATTTATTACATAGCTTATATTGTGGAGATTGGTTACATGGAGAGAGAAAATGAAAGGACAGGAATTAGAGGTTGGTACATTTGCAGAAACAGTACTGCTGTAATAAATTATTCCATTCAGGTTCGTGCATGTCTCAGCAAGCAAATACAATAAACCTAGGATATGATTTTAAACAGTCCCAATACAATAAACTTAAGGAGTGACGTTAAACAGTTCCCATGGAGAATGAGGTAATGTATGATAGTACATTCCCGATACAATAAACCAAGGGTATGATGTGAAAAAAAATACACACTGTAAATAGCTATTTACTGTTTGGTTTCAAAATGTACTCAGTAGAAGAAATTACAATAATGACTGAAGTTTAACTAAAAAAAAAAGAAGGAGGAAGGAGGCTGAAAAGGAAAAAGAATGTAGGCCTATAGTTATGGCAAATGTCACATTACAAATGGACCAAGCTGCAACTTGCAAGCAGAATCTTCTTTGCCTTGCCAGAACACAGCCTGTCTCATGATTGTGTTTCAAAAGGATGTCGAGATCAGTCTTCTTAGCTATTTTTCTGCAAATTCCAGAGAGCTAAACATGTAAAACTGACCATCAGTAACCACTTTCAATTTGACAATAAACAAGAGGCTGTATCTGATTTCAGCATTGCATAGGCACTGTTTAATATGTTGAATGCGGCACGTTTAGCACCTATTGAAGGGGAGAAACCTGGAAAAATACAAATGTGGTTATTTTCAAATGTAACCTCCTCTTTCATTCTGAGAAGAAACATCAAGTTTTCTTTAACCTGTAGTTTGTCGAAACGGATAACCAGGCATCTCAGTTTTGAGGTATTCAATCAATGTATACAGTAGGCCGCTGAGATCCTGGTATCTCATCTGAAGTCCTCTCTAGTTATTTTAGAGAATGGTTCAGCTATGAATTTCACTGGGTTTGGACTTTCACGTTTTTCAGGGAGACCTTCAGTTCTTATGTTACTTCTATATCTGTCTTCCAGAGCAGTCAGTTTGTCAGTAAGAACTTTACATTCTGATTTGGCAGCTATTGCTTTTTCGTGGGAGATGGACCTCTAGAGCTGAGCTCCATTAGCAGCAGTGTCATTTTACCCTTTTTTTTAAATTATCATCCGGAGATATCCTGTATTTACATTATATGCAAGTATGAATAAGCCTGCACAGCAAACAAACGTGCCAGAAAGAGAAGGAAAAGGATAAGGCAACTAAAGTTCCTTCAAAGTCTAAACTGGTCTCAAGTTCATGGTACGACCTACTAGAGACTGACCTGGAACAGATATGCAAAGGAACAGATATGCCAGGACTTCACACTGCAGCATCGGCTCCAGCCGAGAGTGAAAGTGGAAGCGAAAGTGCAAGTGAGGCAGATAAGAGGGATTCGTCGAATCCATGAGGATTATTGGAACTGGGCATGGCCTTTTTATCCCTGCTGTCAACTGCAGCTAATACTCCCCATGAGTTAGCAGCATCAACCCCAACTGCACTCACAACTCTGCCTACAGAACACAGAGAAGACTGAAACACACTGCCTGAGCTGAAGGTAATGATTGTGCACCTGGGGTGGGGTTGGGGCAAAGAGAGGCAAAAATTATATAAAGAGTGATATAAAGAAGGATAGAAAGAAAGAAATCCATCCATCCATTATCCAACCCGCTATATTCTAACTACAGGGTCACGGGGGTCTGCTGGAGCCAATCCCAGCCAAAACAGGGCGCAAGGCAGGAAACAAACCCCGGGCAGGGCGCCAGTCCACCACAGGAAAGAAAGAAATAAAGGACCTAAACAAGAAAAATGAGAAACAGCTTCAGGGTATAGAAGACCTTGAGAAATGTTTAAGTATTAAGTTTACTACAACCTTTACAGAAATTCTAGAAAAAATTGATGAAAGTTAGAGAGTAAAATTACAGTAGAGTACTTGCTGCTCAGTTTAAAAATGTTAAACAAATGTTTACGAGTTGTGATGAAATAGTTGAACAATTGACATCCACTGGTGAAGAAAAAAAATATTTTCTCTCTGATTAACAGAGAGCAAAAACAGAGTCTGATAAACTGGTAGATTCTTAATGATTTGCTGTATATCATGCATTGATTAGAAATCTATAACATTACACACCTTGATGCATTTTATTAAACATCAGAACAAATAAATCTTTAGCTATCACTGGTGTAGAAATAGTCTGTGAGAGAATGCATGTTTAAAATGTTTTAAAATTGGAACAGAATTTAGCAATTTACTGTAAACCTTAAACCAACTATTGATCACAGTATTTTATTCAGTAGAAGAATGGTTTACAGTATTAAAATAGAAATTGAGTTTATTTCTGCTCAGTATATAGTGTGAAAATTAAGTGTGACATTTAAATAAGTATTTACTTAACAACATCTTTAATCCAATACAATCTAAAAATTATAAATTCAAGAAGTCAAATATAATTCAGGCAATACATGCCTTAAGGCTTAGGTACTGCATGTAATTTATACCAAAAAGGACAACTTAGCTAGGCGTAATACATGATGGTCAAATCAAAACAACAGCTAAAACAAATTTAAGAAGAATGCATTACAAGTAGACTTGGCTTATGATTTCTGATGCGGTAAATAATTACATTTTCATTTTCACAATAATTAAAATGTCCATGAAATAGGCTGATATGAAAAACATTTGCATCCAAAAGCACTGATCATAGAATTTGGAATCAACAAGACCTTGTAACGGCCAACCCCTTACCCAGCCGGCAGCCACACTACCAGGACCCCTGGCCTGGATAAATTGCTGAGGAGAACCTAGTTATACCAAGCCATACCACTGACAAATAATACCCCCTCCCCCCCCCAATCGACGGTTAAACACAAGCAAACAAAACCAGATATGTAAAACAAGTGCAGAAATATATTAAATAAAACACAAAAACAAATACAATAATACAAATTCCCGATGTAAAATATATCTATATATATTCCTCCACCATACCAGCAAAGTGAAAACACCACATATACAATAACAAAACCTCCCTTGCCCCTGCACACGTACGAGTATAACAAACACACAATACAAATAATGCCAATGGATGATTACTGAAATTTTAATGAACATGAAATTAAGTCCGGGTAAATAATTCACACTAAAACGTGGCATACGGACAAAAGTGAAATGTTCGTATGCACAAAAAAATCCAGATGCGTAAATCTGTGCGTTTGCCAACTTCCACGTTCTTCCGCTCCATAAATCCCAGTCAGCATGAAAAGTAACATATGTGCATGCGCCTGCTTCCACTCCCAAACTCCTCCCAGAATTACGCATCTTTGAATATGCAAATCAATATAAATAGCCCTTAAGCTGAGCATTCTGTGAAAAGGCAATGGCAAAAGCACGGGGGGAAAAAGAAGAATTTTGCAAATACCAAGTGGAGGCAACGAAAAACGTATTATTTGTTGGTTTAAACAGAGGTATAAACAACAAAAGGAAGTTGATAGAGTTACATAGAGTGTCGTAGAAACTCGAAAGCTCAAGTTCACAAAGTCGCACAGTGCCCAAAATAAAAAAGAAGTTGTCAGATATCAAAGTCGCCATGAGAAGGCAAGTCATAGCCCACCGTTTGAGTGTCATATGGAAGCTTATTAGGGTAGAAAGGAAAGAAAAAAGAATAGGGACACAGTGGGAAAATAGCTCGAAATGTCAACTTTAATCTCGAAATTTCCACTTTAATCACGTAGTTTATTTTGTCATTAAAGTAGAACATCATAAACTTCATCTTAATATCGTTTAATTTACTAGTTTCTCAAATCCCATCGTAACTAAAGTAGCACATTACATGCTTAGTTTTTGTATGTGTTCTTCTATGTGCTCTATGTGTGTGAATGACTATGTGCTTCTTAAACGGGCTTTCTTTTCCTCCAACTGGACACAGAATCCATTACATTCATGATATTACAGCTCTCTGAATAATTAAAATACTGAGATGTATACCTGATATCATTTTCATGATGATAGGAATTAAAGTATGTATTAAACATGGGAACACGTGGTGCAGTGATAGTGACGAGCCAGCGCCCTGTCCTGAGATTATTCCTGCACCCTCCTCGCAAGATGCTTGCTGCGCCGTGTGCAACCTTCGATGAAATAATTTATTGCAGCAGTACTGTCTCTTTCAAATGTACTAACCCCGAATTCCTGTCCTTACTTTTCTTTCTCCAAATACCCAATCGCCACACAATCAGCTCTGTAATAGATGTTAAGCCATCTGTAAACTGAGAACACCAATTCTTCAAAACTTTTAAGGAACATTGAAATATCTTCATAGTACATGTTTAATTATTCTATCCATCGCTCCTTACAGTTTTGCGCTAGCCCCAACAAGAATACAGCGCGAGGCAGGAACAATCCCTGAACCGACATCTCCTTGCTAACGCTGCGACACTGTGTCCTCACATGTTTAATTATTAACAATATACGATAGATAGATAGATAGATAGATAGATAGATAGATAGATAGATAGATAGATAGATAGATAGATAGATAGATAGATAGATAGATAGATAGATAGATAGATAGATAGATAGATAGATAGATAGATAGATAGATAGATAGATAGATAGATACTTTATTAATCCCAAGGGGAAATTCACATTCTCCAGCAGCAGCATACTGATACAATAAACAATAAACAATATTTAAATGAAGTTAAAGTTTTATCTGTATAATAAACATATTTTGCTGCATTTCATCGTAAAAATGATATCATCATCATTTGTAAATAAACTCTTTATAAAGTGGCTCAGGTTGTGCAATATTATAACTGTATCACAAGTTTACAGTGAGGTTATTGTACTTATAAGTACAAACAGTTCTACAAGGAGCACTTGATGGAGTGATTGAGTGCATTTATAGTTCTTGGGATGAAATTGTTTCTGAACCAAAGGTCCATACAGGAAAGTCTCTGAGCTGTTTGTCGCATGACAGCAGTTTAAATAGGCAGCATGGCTGAGACAGCATGTACTAGATGCTGTATACCGATAATTCTCTTTCGGATCAGCTGCTGTAGAGCTGTGATTTCACACTCAAATACAGTGATATAAATACTCCAAGTGGTGCAGTGAGAGTAATATGGAAAAAGGTGATCCACTGTGGCATCCCCTAATGGGAGCACTGAATGAAGAAGAAGAAGGTTCAGTGAGAGTAACAACGCCAAAGCAGCTATTGTATTTGGAATAGTTTGGCTATTCCGTGGACCATTATATTGTTACAGGTTAATTACAATCAGATACCTTAAACTAATAAACAATATGCAGTTAATTTCAGTGTATTTGATGAAGCCTCGTCAGGGATGTGGTTCTAAAAAAGAAAGGGAAACCACACTGGAACAAAAGCACTGCTTTGACGCTAGGTGCCGCCAGTTTGCAGCGGAGAAGTTGCGTACGCCAGGGTTTGCACTACCGTCAAAATGTGCGTGACTTTACACCAAGTTTAAGTTTTATACATTGCGATTTGAGCGTAGAAACTGGAGTACGCAACATTTTTGTGTGTACTCACTGTTTATACATGAGGCCCCTGGTATGTAAATGATTAGGTTTATATGTTCACCATGCATCTTACTGCCCATAGTGGACTGGAGTTCAGGTTTATCATTATTGTTTCTATTTTTTTTTTAAAACAGTTTATTGAATTTATTAAAACCAAATAACATTACATACAAGCAAGTCAAAGTTTACAAAACTAAGTTCAAATAAAATCAATCCCAACCCATGAGGAAGAGAGTTAGGCCAACAGAGTAAAACTCTAATAGTAGGAAGAATAAGTAAATAAATACATAAATAAATAAATAAATAAAAATAATTGAAATAAATAAGGGAAGAGAATACACTTCCTCAATTTAAATGCTTATTCGAAAATGTTATTGATTAGATCCTACCAGGTTTTTAAAAAGTTTTGCACAGATCTTCTAAGTGAGAATTAGATTTTTTCCAGTTTCAAATAATTTATAACAGGGGTCTCCAACACGTCACTCCTGAGCCACTGGTAGCTCACAACCCCTTTCCAAGTAGCTCGCCAAAGGGTTAATGAATCCTACATAAATTTGAAAACTTGATTAGTCAAATTAGGGGTTGGCGATCTTCCCAAAAAATCATATCACGATCCTTTTAACACAAAATTATGATCCACAATCTGAATTGCAATCTATCTTTTTAATGTGGCATACACTTAAGAGAAAATCCGGACTCAAACTCATCAAGACCCAAGTAACTCTTTATTTTAAATATCAAGCAAAGTTGAATTCAATTGTTCTCTCGTTCGCTAGCTAAGTGGAGTTAAGGAACATGCCCCAGAGATGGCGAGTGAGTGAGGAGAGGCCCTCCCCCCTCGGCCCGCTGCATGTTTCTTGGATTCATGCAAATAAATTGATACCACAAGCGAACTATGACACATAGTGAAATGAGAGAAGTCGCAAAATCAACCGGAATTTTCAAGCAAATTATAGAAAAAACCCGATCTAAATCCGTTAAGTAGTTCTGTCGTGAAAAGTGGACAGACAGACAGACAGACATGGGATTTTATATATTATATATTAGTAAACCTTCAAAATAATTTGCAGTTAAAGTCTCAACAGCATTCTCAGCATTTCTGGAGCTTAGTAGAGCCAGATGACTATAAGAATCTTCACCAAGCAGCTCTGAAAATGTCTGCTTTGTTTGGGTCTACATACCTCTGTGAGTCTGCCTTTTCTGACATGAATGTTATGAAATCAAAGTTCAGAACAAGACTGACAGATGAACATTTAAATGACTCCATAAGAGTGAACGTAAGTGGCTACACTCCACCATACACTTCTCTTGTTGACTCCATGCAGTGCCAGTCATCTCACTAACTGAAAAACACATCACACAAGCAACTGGACATGTGAATACTCTTGTGAAGTGAAAGTGACATGCAACAAAATGACAAATGAATAAGTAATATCTGTGTACAGTATTTGTAATTGCATTGTTTGTTTTGACAGCATTCATGTTTTAATTCAATAGTGTGAGATACACTAGAAAATGCATACAGACATACAAAATGCACTTGCAGGTGAACTAAATATTTTTTGTGATGGTTTAATGCAAAATGTGAGTTGTGGACACCAACATTTTGTAAATGTTCAGGCAAAACAAGCTTATTCAGTTTGTTTGGATTGAAAAAGCTATGAGAATAAACAGGCCCGGTCTTAGGTATTATGGGGCCCTAGGCGAAAGGGGGGTCCAGGGGCCCCCTGAGGGGGGCAGAGCCCCCCTGGAAGCTCTGTGAAATGCGTGAAAATTAGACCAAGGAGTCGATCCGGGGCCCCCCCGGACGCCGGGGCCCTAGGCGGTCGCCTACTTCGCCTATGCCTAAGGCCGGGCCTGATTGGGACAAATAATGCTGTAGTATATTTAAGTATATATGACAATTGCTCACTCGGACAATTTGTTTTGGGGGCCCCCAAGAAGGCGGGGGCCCTAAGCTATAGCTTGTGTAGCTTATACATAAATCCTGCACTAAGAATAAACGTTTGCAAAAGTAGCTCTCAGGGGAAAAAAGGTTGGAGACCCCTAATATATAACATCAGTTACCCATCCATCCATCCATCCATTCTCTTCCGCTTATCCGAGGTCGGGTCGCAGGGGTAGCAGCTTGAGCAGAGATGCCCAGACTTCCCTCTCCCTGGCCACATCTTCTAGCTCTTCCGGGAGAATCCCGAGGCGTTCCCAGGCCAGCTGGGAGACATAGTGAATTCTGTGCATTGCTGCCTTCCATTCCTTTTCTGAAATGTTGAGTAGGATATCCTTTTCCCAATGTACTCTGGGATCTTTGGAAGGGAGGAACTTTAAAATGTTTTTGTATATTACAGAAATGTCCTCAAGACTGATCAATATTTTTTCCGAAATAGAAGTAAGTGGGAGGTGAGGAAAATTGGGAAGGTTTTGTTTAGTAAAGTTTCTAGGTTTATCATTAACAGTGATCCTAATAACTCTGAGAACTTGTATTGCCTTTACCGCACACCATTATTTCTTTGGAATTACATTTTTCAGTCCAAACAATCATGTGACTGAGTTTAATGGTGACTGGATTGGTGTCTTCATGAGCCCACAGTTTTGCAACAACTGTAGGTCATATAGACGTAATAGTGGCAAAAACTTAGTAATGATGATTATTATAATTGTATCATACTTATTGAGGGGGTTAGAGGAATAATACACAAATAATGCACCTCATCATCACAGTGCCAATGCCAACATTTTGTGCCATATTTAAAGCTGTGTTAACCTCAGTAGATTAAAAGGAAAAAGCCTTATGGCATTAAGGCAGTTTCTGGACTGATTGGCCTGCCCTTGACTAGTGTTGAGTCATCTTGAATGATATATTCCACCTCCCTTTTGGACATAATAACAGCTTAATTCATACAAAGAGACAATAGTAAGAATGGTGCATTCTATACAATACTATTAAATGGCATACAGTACCACCACAATAGTAGCCGTCATCATGTGAATGATATTGCCTACAATAGCCATTTGGCTAACTGTTTGGGGCAGTCAGTATAGCCTGACTGATGCCATTTTCAAACATGACAATGTACAACCACAAATGGTGTCCATTTCATAATGCTAAAGTGATCTCGGCATCCATTGTTGTCTCCAGTACATCACGTTTGTGAGTTTGTTCAGATGTTAAATGCAGTTCATCACACTCCTTAAGACACTAGTTGGTACCTGAAAAACTCTGTGATCTAACACTTCTTGCACTGCATCACCAATCATGATCATTATATCCTATACTAAACATTTCCATGCATAGGCCTCTTTTGATTTTATAATCATTTCTTACTCTTTTGTTTAGATCGTACAGTAGCTTCTGGAGGCAACGTTTTTCAAAGGGAGTATACTATGTACAAGTTATTGTATTTTCAAGTGAATGTACAGTAAACATATAATAATAATATATACTTTTAAACCAATTCATCTGCATAATTCAGAGGATAATTATAGCTCATTAACTTAAACGTATTTAAAGAAAATAATCAGTGGATCAGTATCTTTTTTGTTGAATACACTATACTCCAAACCAAAGAAAATTATGTTTATATCTCAATGTACTTCATAATGAGAGTTAAAATATACAATCAGACACTCCTAAATGAGTAAACTACAGATTATTATAAGATTATGATATTAAATGGTGGGCTGACTAAATTAATGAAGAAAACTAATAAGTACAGTCCATTTCTTTGTTTAAGGCTCTCTCATCCAGTTGCCTTCTGTAGAGCGTGGAAAATTGAGCAAAGTACGCCTTGGATCCTTGTCACTGAAGAAAGAAGGTGAAAGGCAATGCTTCCTCTTTACAAAGCACTTCCTGATCTGCACCAGGAGTTCAGGAGGAAAACTCCATTTGCTGAAGGTAGGCAACCACAACTGCTTCCAAGAAAACCAGCATGATGTTTCCTTAGGCTTTTAATTACAGTATTTCAGAATTATGGTAGAGATTACATTTTCTTATATAAAGTACTGTATATGTAAAAATAAAATAAATAATTGACCTTTCTTCCGGGCCCTCATTTATCAGTATCTCTGAATACACCATTCTTATGCACTTTGTAGGCAAATATTTAGGTAACATCATCAGCTCTATGTGAGACTGCATTCGACTTCTCTTACACCTCCATCAACTTTTTCCTCTTGCTTGAATGAGATTGAGGCCTAGATGTCCAAGAACTTCCTCAAGCTGAACAGCACCAAAACTGAAGCTCTTTTAATTGGCACCCCCCATCAACTTCGTTCCTCTGTAAATTGTATTTCCTTTTCTGGCCGTACCATTACCCTCTACCCTTCTGTTACAAATCTGGGTGTCAAGTTAGACTCCCATCTGTCATTTGATATACATATCCATCACCTTTGTAAAATTGCATTCCTTCATCTCCGAAACATAGCCAAACTCTGTCACTACCTCTCCCTCTGTGATGCTGAAAAGCTGATTCATGCCTTTGTCTCATCCAGACTGGACTATTGTAATGCACTCCTCATCGGGATACCCAACAAGAGCCTTCAAAAGCTCCAACAAATTCAAAATAGTGCTGTAAGAATCCTGATGAGGGTGCGGAAATATGAACATATCTCACCAATCCTTTGGTCACTTCATTGGCTCCCTATCCATCTCTGTTTTGAATACAAACTCTGTTTGTTTACTCACCAGTGTATCCATGGAAATGCTCCACAATATCTTAAAGAACTCCTTATACTGTATTACAATCCTCTACAAGAAACCTCCGTTTTACAAATACCCACCGCCTTTGCCTCCCTGTGTCCAAACTTCATACAATGGGTGACCGAGCCTTTGCAGCCGCTGCTCCGTGGCTCTGGAATGCCCTACCAGAGAGCCTGAGAACACAGCAGATTGTGGGCTGTTTTAAAAAACAGCTAAAGACTTTTCTATTTAGGAAAGCATATTAACAAGAATGCTATAATTATTGTTGTTTTATCTGTGTTTTTATTTTGCCTTGCCTTTATTTAATCTTTTTATATTGCACTTTGAGATTTACTGCTAATGTAAAGTGCCCCTATAAATAAAATGCATTATTATTATTATTAAATATTTTGATATTTGTCACTATAGAGTTTTTTTGTGAATCAGTGCATGTATCAACATGTATATCTGCATAAGACCTAAGCATGTTGTTTTGAGGTTGTATAATGTATCATTATTACACCTGTATGCTTTGAAAGTCAGAACTAAAAGGGGTACTGTAGCTAAATGCCTTCTGCGATGCTTGCAGTTACATGTATGAGGTAGACTGGCAATATTGTTTCAACAGAAATAAAATGGTAACACAATATTTATGTCAGTATCTGATATGCACAATCATTTTTTTATCAGGATGATATTACAATATTATTCAATCAACCTCCTCAGCATACTGTATGCTAGCATTGTAGACAATATTCAATAGTTTGCATATTAATAAGAAATATATTTACATTTTACCCTTTAAAAAAAAGCATAAAATTAAAAAAATGGTAAAAGTATTCATCATTAAAATAGGTCTCACAACTGGTAATAGAGGGCTAGAAACAGCTGATTCCATTTTATAAATCCTACCTGTGATGTTTACATGCTGTACCAGGCAAGGAAAACTTCCTCCTTCACATTCCATCATAATTGCAGCCCATGTGGCTGTATTGCCAAGACACATCCTCTTTAATAAAACCCTTTGTGCGTCCAGGGTGTCCATGTGTGTGTGTCTTCTGGTGAAGTGTGCATGTGCGGAGCCGCGCCGCGCTTCGCACTGTGCCCCGCGCATGCACACGGTACCGTGGACGCACACACACTGGAAGCTGGGCACACTGTGAATGGCCTAGCCGTGGCCACGCATGATAAGCAAATAAAGGACATCATTGCTGGGGAGAGTGCTGATTGGGTAGTCGCGGCCGCGCACATAAAATCCGCTGCTGGGGAGACACCACACATACAATAATCAGCTGCACGCCAGTACAGATTAAAATACTTGCTGGGGAACTGCACAGTACTTGCTGGGGAGACGCCACAGGCACGATTATCAGCTGCACGCCACACATTACATCACTTGCTGGGGAGACTCTGCTGATTGCCCACTGTTGTGACAGAAAATTAAACGCATATTATGGACATCAAAGCCAGTATTACTGTCAGAGAAAATTAAAGGCATTTTACGTAAATACAAACCAGTATTACTGTGAGAGAAAATTAAAGGCACACAATACAGTGTTGCATATTACAGCCACATACAAGCCAGTATTACTGTAAGAGAAAATATTACGGACGTACAAGCCTATATTACTGTGACTATCTACTAACAACATGCCACCCAAAAAAAAGGACACGTCAAGTAGGACAAAAGAAACAGACAATCAAATCCTATATAAGCAACATCTCCTGGAAGAACGGTCAGCTCAGCAAGTAAACATCAACAAAAGAAAGGCTGAAAGACAAAGAAAAATATGAGCAAATAGATCGATTGAAGAAAAAGAAAATGAGCATCAGAAAAAAACAATAAAAGAGAAAGACTCAAAGAGCAAATAGATCTATAGAAGAAGAGGAAAATGAGCATAAACAAATTCTCAAAGAGAAAGACAAAGACTAGCAAATTGATCTATTGAAGAAGAGGAAAATGAGCGTCAGAAAAATGTTTAAAAATCCTGAGTATTTTTCAACGCGTTTCATTTTTCAAATTTTTAAAATATATTTTTAAAAATATTTTTAAAATATTTTTGACAAAAATAAATTAAGACAAGAAACAGAATGAGGTCAAGGTCCCTTGCCATTTAATATAGACTGTTCCTACTAATGTTTATGCACTACTGTTCTAGCGCCCGTTATTGTAACGGGTTTAAAGTCTAGTATAATATAAAGCCAAAGATCCAGCTATCAGCTATCAGTATTGCTCAGTATTCTTAGTCAGGGCCTAGCAGTTAGCGCTTTAGGCTACTACTTCCAAATGTTCAGGTTCCACTAAGGCCATGACAAGCTCCTTATTTTCATAAGTGATAGAAGGGATTTCCAGGAGGAGGCTGTTAGGAGCTTAATTTGAAATGATAAAGGTAGCATGTCTGGGATCTTGGCTGGACCTTTAATAGTGAGAGATTAGTGGTTCAATGGGAGCAGAGGCTGATAGAGAGCACAGTGATGTTTTGTGACTGTTACTCTGTATTGTCACCACTAACTCCAGAACTGATTTATAGACAGACACTGAAGTGAAACTGACATGTCATTGTGACGGTCCGGGTCCTGCTCCATGCTCCTTCTTCCAGTTTTGGGAGCCTCTTGAACCCGACGCAGTCGATAGTCATGAACAGGATGAGCTGGACAAATGAGGACACCACATGAAGCAAGCAGAAGATGCAAAAGTGTACAGTGCTTTTCAAGGTTATTATAGTTAATGAAAACTAAAATCAAAACTGAAACTATTATTAAAAATTTTTTTTCGTAAACTAAAATAATTAACAAAACCGAAATGAAAAACTAAAGCTAAACGAAACTATTAAAGTAGCTGGAAAAATATTTTTAGTTTTCATTTTTGAATGAATATTCTTGCCATTAGTGTTTAATCCTTGTAACTTTTAACCCTAAAACAGAAAGTAATTGTCCACGAGCCACCCGCATATATTCATTCAGTGAACAGTGGTTGGTGAAGAAGGGCAGGTGTTCACACAGCATTTGCGGTGACAGAGTGAGCTGAATACGGGCTTGTAAAGCGTGTGAAACTCAAAGTGATTTACTGTGCTGCCTTTCTTTGCGCTTCTTGTATACCAACATGTAATTCACATTCCTGAAGTTGGAATGTGCTAGTCAACAAAACCTTTACCGTATGAACAGAAAAATCACGAGTGAGTAACTTTTCAGTTTATTTCTCAGGTGTCTGCGTTTTGTTGACAGTAATTCACCTGCCATTTCGCACAGGAGAAATCCTTTTTGAAAATAAAATGACACTGATCGAGAGAGTGACTGTCAACATACAAGATCAGCATATCGTTGCTGACCAATCACTTTTGCTTAAAAAAGGTCATTTAACAATGAAGCGATACACACCTGGAAAAATTCCTGAGTTGGCAATGTTTCTACTGAACTGCACATAGGTAGGTGAAGAAAGTCTGCCAACTGGTGAAAAACTAAACATACTAATGTGTTTTTGTATTAATTCTATACTTACAGTATTACTTTATCTTTTTTAGTTTACATTCACTGCTCAAAATACCTGATATTGTGAAAATAATCCAGTAACATAATTATGTTTTAAAACGTTTGTCCCCCTTTTTTCAAAATTTCTATCTCTCTCAAAATAGATAGATGAAATATCATATTCTCTTTGTTCTTAACATCAGCCATATCATACTTATTACATACTGGGGATTTTTCCTGCCTTCCATCCAAACCTGCTGGGGTAGGCTCCAGGTTTCCTGTGATACAGCTCTGGATAAGTGGATCTCTCTATTATAAAAAAAACTCTTGGAAGGTTGGAAGAAGACAAGATGTGATTTTCTCACAGAGACACTTTCATGTCCAGCCAGATGAGTCTTTGTGCAAAGAGATTTAACCACACTGTATATATACTGTATATATATACATCTTGTATACTGTATATTTATGCTGGACATATACGCATATTGCAAAACCTTTTGCAATCTATTTTATGTTTCGGCTCATATGATGGCGACATGGTGTCACAGACAACTTTAAAAAATTATTTTTAATCAATTGGGGAGCTTTGTGACATGGTGATTAGTGCAGCTGCATCACTGATTTAACATCCTGGTTCATATCCCACACCTGGTCATTATCCATGTGTTGGTTTTTCTCCAGGTACTCCAGTTTTTCCCCTTCACTTCCAAAGATGTGTGTGTTAGATTAATTGGCCCTCTGTGGGTTTGTGTAAGTAGGCCCTAGAAAACAGTGGCATCCTGTAGAGGGTTGTCTCCCAGCTGCTGGTTTGGGCTCCAGCCATCCACAATGCCAAATTGGGTTAAGACAGTTTGAGAATGTTACATTGCAGTAATCAATTCAGTGTTAGAGCAGTTTTTTCCTTTGGATATTAAACAAAAATGTAGCATAATGCTTCATTTTATAAGATAAAGTTGCTGCCAATTACCATTTTCTTTGCATATTTGCTTTCTAATTAATTTCCTGAAGCCTTGCTAAAGTGAAAATTGAAAAATAAGACTGAAATTTTTTGAGGCCTTAAATATTATTTACCTTGCTGATTGTAATGAAAATCCACTTAGCATAGTATTACTATTTATAGATGGCACATTGGCATATTAACTACTAGAGTGGTCACAGTCTGTCTTATGGCTACTTGTTTTTGCTGTGCTCACTGGGTTTCACTAATTACAATTTTTCCTTCCACATCCAATATATTACTAAGTTAATTAGTACCACTATATGGCCTTAGTAGGTTTTTCTCTGTTCTTGAGTGTGCTTCATGTGATTATGCCTTCCATTGGAAGCTGGCTTAGAAAATAGATTGATTATAAGCATTGACTCCTGTTCTAATTCATATTTTCTTTTTTTCTTCTTCTTATTACAGCAGGGTGGTGTCTTATCACTTATTGAGTGCACCCTAATTGAGGAGCCTGATGCAAGCGATGATGAAGGTAAACTACATTTTAAAAAAATCATGCTTGAAGTGGTCTACCTATTGAGGAAATGCTTGAAATGTATGATTTACATTAAGACTAGTCTTGATAATGAATTTTGAGGTTTCATTCATTGGGTTACTATTTTGAAAGGAAGAATAATCCACTTCTTGAGTCCCTTTTAAGATCAAAACATTTGATGGTACATAAGGGAGTTCCTAGGCATACTGTTGACGCAGAAGTATTTCTTCCTTTAGTCTACAGAGAATCTCCATTTTCACTGAGTGAATTTCAAATTTTAAATCATGTATAGTCTATAGGCTTAAAGTTCAGGTACAAGCTGTAACAAGCAGAAAAGTAATATAGGTTTATGTAGTCCTGTCACAGGTAATGTAGGCATCATTCTGGCATCATCAGGTTTCAAGAATCCTTCTGCAAATTCCTACTCTGTTGTTCTTGGCTAATCAAACATAAAATCATATCTAATGGAGGGAAGGTTTTATCTTGTAAGATTTGTTCTGTGTTATTGAGGATGTACAACAGATGACGTTGTTATTAGTAAAATATATAATAGAGCTGATGAAATCAGGTGTCACCTTGTGTGTGCCCATTGACTTCAAGAAATATTACACACAGCAGTCTCATTTTTATGGTATTGTAAATCCAGTATTAAATTCATGTCTTTATTCTGTACAGGAAAGGTTACCGGGCAAGTATTTGGTCATCTAGATTTCAAGATCATTGTGGAGCCTTCTGATGCCCCATCATTTACTGTTGTCCTTTTGGCACCTTCACGACAGGAGAAAGCAGCATGGACCAGTGACATCAGCCAGGTATTATCTGATAGTGAATGCTTGCCAAAAGCAGAGGCTTAAATAGTTGCCACTGTATCAATCACAGTTTAAAAAAATAGCACCATTTTTCAAAGGCCTTAACTTATTTTCTCTAGCCAAGTCCAATCTAGGAGAATGTATAGTGTTTCCTGAAAGAGAGTGGAAAATAGATCAATCTTTTTCTAATTACATGTTAGAATGGGCAGTAATTCTTCTTTGCAGTCTTTTCTTTAAAACAATCACTACGTGGTCCAGGTTTTGAAAATAAAACAAATAAAACAGTGATACTTAAGTAGTTTACTGAAGTAGTAATAAGAGTAATGAGTTAATAAGAGTGGTACTCTGGAATGCTTTACACTTATGCTTGCTTAGAAAATATTGTTCAAAATACATAGGGAAATTCATAAGATAAGAGCAGAACTGTATAAGAAGTCCATGACAAACTACTTAATATTGTAGAAATGAGAAGGAAAATTGTTATAAACAATATGGGTAACAAATTGTTATGGTGTACTTATAGTACACTAGCATTAGTCTTGTTTTTTATTTAGGTGTTCAAGAGGCAGCTAATCTTGTCACAACGGGAGGATGTTAGCACCTAAATACAATGTGACAAATTATTTGCTGCTAGTCTGGCCACATGCTGCAAATGGATAGCCAAGTCTTGTCCAGTAGCCAAAATTCTAAGAATTGATTAATGTTAACAATGCCTCTTTATATACTATAGCTGAATGATTTTAACACCAGTGTTCAGCACTTTTGCTCATTGGTAAGTGGGTGTTATACTTAGAATTTCAGTCAATATGCGAACACAAACTAATTTTAAAAGCAGACATACAATTAGATGCTTTAACATTAAGAATGATGAGGAGCAAATACATCATGAGAATCACTAATTCACATCAGTGCCTTTTAGTCCTAATCAAATGACTTTTTCATTTCCAGTCTTTTTTTTGGATAGGTATACAGTGATGTCAATTGTTCAATATCATGTAATAGTAGAAATGCATCTTTGATTGCAGTCATTGCCCTCTGTCTGCTTTTTTATACAGTGTATTTTTGTCCGTGTTCTTTATCTATAGTCCAATGTAAAATTTAGTCTTTTTACTCTACATCTTTAGCTCTGGTTACAGATATTGTCTCATGCTTGCTTTCGGCCATGGCTCTACCTCTTTCAGTTTTTGCAGTCCATCATTACCATGCCTACTGGGAAGAGAAATCAGCATGCAGAGAAAAAATCTTCAATGTTTTTGAAAAAAATTAAATTTGAAAATTGGCAGACCTTTTCAGCATTCACTTAAGATGAAAGAAGGTGATGAAAAGTAAAATACTGCAAAATGTTTAATTGACAACAAGGGAGACAGAATTATTTAAGTAACTAAAAATAAACAAGCTGCCAAAAATACACAAAATGGCAGCTACTGTGATAGAAAAACAACAAATAAAGTTAAGTCATGGTAATGTTATGAAAATATCAATATAAAATTCTTATAATGGCAAATCAAAAAATACATGAATATTTAAATTCCACATGTCATGACAAGTGGATGTCAAAAGTTTAGTTTTTATGTCATTTCAGTTTTTGTAAAAACATAACTGGCCTAAAATTGCAAAAGAGAGGTATGTTAAGTTCATAGAAGGCTTACCAAATAGATTTACTGAACTATTTTGTCTTGATAGAGTAATATATTACTCTACTTTCCCCTTTTGTATTATTAATATGTAGCCTTTGTCAGAATGCCTCAAATCTCACAGACTTACCACTGTTTATAAGGTATTATACCATATAACTTCTCCCCATCTTCCCTTCTACATTTATAACCTTAGGCAATTAGGTGTAGTAAAAGACAAGCAGGAATTAAGTTACAATTTAAATAATGTATTATTGATAATATTCTTAAATAATAACAATACTGTATGCAAAGTACATTAGAATATTGACAACCATACAACCTGATAAATGTTGATGTGTAGTTTCAGGCAGCACACAGACTTGTTAGTTACTTAAATCGTCTCTAGTTAAGGCATCATTTTTGGTCAGCTTTCTTCAGAACAGGCCACATGCCAGGTCTCAATATGACTGCCGAGCTGTGCTCTTCATTGTGTTGTCTTTTTCAGTTCATGGTGAGATGGTCTTTCATCAGTTTGGTGAGAGAGATAGGGAAGGGTAAAGCAAACAAATTTATAGATTTTCTGTCCAACCCCTAGAGCCAATAGGGTGTCATGGTACTTAAACACTACAAGCCAGTTCCAAACAACCATACTTCAGACCAATGGGGCAAAGAAAGACTTCACACCTGCCCCCAAAACCATGTGTTATGGTGACGCTTGCCAGCTAGGCAGTCTGGCTTTCCTGTGGGGGTTGTTTGAGAGAGCCCTGCAGAGAAACACTCGCCAAACTTGTTTAAGGCACTTCCCCCCAACCCTGTCGTAAAATTACAAAGAGACTCATTCATTAAAGGGGGAAGGGGTTCTTAAACCATCAAACCATTGCTGTTATTATCAATAATGTAACACTAATATTACATTGCTTTGCCTAAGTTACAAAAAAAGACATACAAAATATTTATAAACTTTTATGCAAAATTTCACACCATAACATGGACTAGTAAAACATTTTCTATGAAATATTAGTTAAAGGGGGGTGATATTTATGCAACCAAAATTTTAACATTTTTTCCTGAATATTTATGCTCTGTTGGTCTTAATTGTGAAAAAAAAATCATGTGATTTATCTTGATTTAAAATTTTACTTTAACAAATTCCAACTTTTCGATAAGATTGTGTAGACTTTGATGTTCACTTTACTTAGGCATTAAACTAGGAGTGTCCGTCTCTGATCCTGGAGGGCTGCAGTGTCTGCAAATTTTTCTTCCCGCCATTTTCTTAATTAGTGAGCAATTTCTTGTGTTAGTTGACTACTTTTCTCCTGGTTTTAATTGCCTTTTTTTTAAGACTCAGTCCTCTTCATTGCTTCTTTCTTCCTTAAATACCAGACTGACATTTGAAGTGAGCTAGCTGGGCTACAAACTCTAACCAGTTTCTTAATTAAAAGCCAGTTCTTGTTGTTAATTTAACCTGTTATTTAATTCCATGGTTTGCTGCTGCACCCATAGCAGACATTTCCAAAACTATGGATTTTTATTTTTCTAAGAGCACCATCAAAATATTTTGTGGACCTGAGCAGATCAACATGAGACCTTCACCTTTGTTTATATTCAGATATTGCATGATGGACTCAGATTATCTGGTTGTGTGTTGGCTGGTTTTATATCTCATTACTCCTGCTAATTGAGGAAAAAAGAAATACAAGTAAGCACTAGTTCTAAAAAGAGAGTGAATTAAAATTAAGAAAAAATAAGTTAATAAGCAGCTAAAACTTGCCGCTAATTGAAAATATAGAATAAAATCCTGCAGCTACTACGGCCCTCCAGGATTGGAGCTGGACATCCCTGCACTAGATTAAATCTGGGTTAGAACAAATGCAAGGGATTAACAACAGATGTCTTTTCAGAAACAAAAACTTTTTTTCTTGGGGGTAAATCCTGAACTGACAAAAAAACAAGAAGATAATTTAAGAACCCACTAAATTAAGAACTAAGTTACATATTTATAAGCTCACTGAACTATGAAATGTGCTAGATTCACAGATGAGAAATCAAAACAGAAATAGCTGGACTATAGGTGAAGCAAGATGGCCACTGCCTATAATATAAGATGGAAGGCCAAGATAACTGAATCAAGACAGCTGTCACTTTTAGCTAGAAAACAGCCTGGACAGAATCAAGACAGTCATCACCCAAATTGTGGGTCTATTAGCTAAGTAATTGATAAAAATCTGAGACAGGTGCCCAAAGGATTGGTCAGCAGGGCAAATAACAGCCACTGGCTTTGCGGATAACTGAATAAAAATAAGACATCTGCCTAATGGCTGACTAGCTTGGTATATGTAAAATAACTGCCAGGTTGCTGAATGGCTGATTGAAGAAAAAGAAGCATTGGCTGCTTTTTGGATGGCTGGCTTAAAAGAACAGGAATGCTGCGGCTCAGTTTGACATAGCCAGTTTAACACAGAGGGGCAACTTATTTCTCTGGGATAGGAAAACAGCAGTTTTAGCTGACACTGCCACCTTAATAAGCGGCTCAAGAGTGAAATGTGAGTTCTCATGAATAGGCCTATGAGTGCTTGGCATGACACGACTGGTTAATAGGGAAAAAAAAGAAAAAAAACTAAAAAAAAACTGCACTATTTTCATAGGAAAAGAAAATGTAACCTAACATAATTTGCCCCTGAACAAAAGCTAAAGTCTTCTTTTCTTTTGGAAGAGCCAAATCACCTACATGGCCATAATGTTTTAGTCACACGTGAAACCAAGTTAGCATGTGCATTTATGTCTTTGGCAATGAGATACAGTCAACAACAGTGCAAGGGGTTTACAAAAAAACATAGTTTATCCATAAAGCATTAGGGTCAGAGTAAGAACCATTAGAAATATTTTGGTGAGTACAGGCCACTCAGCCCAACAATGCTCATCAATCTTATCTACCTAATTCCTACAAAATAACATTAACACTAGAATTACCAGAGTCTACGAAAAAACTTGTAGATCCGGCCCACCTTAAAACTGTTCTCACCTCTCTTTTGTCTTCTAAATGTGCCGATTAAGAGGAGCAGCGAGCAGCCAGCTATACCATCCCCCACCGTCGCAGAACGTTCACTAAGTTTTCCCAGCTCATGCCTTGTTTGATTACCTGGGAGTGACTGAACTGCTGGAGTTTTAGAATAGAAATAATAGATTGCTATTTGGAATACATGCATTTCATGCGTGTTCCGTTTCTACAGTAATCTGTGTAAACACATTGCTAAAACAGAAACTTTTTCATATTTTAGTAATAAATGTTACAAAATGTAGGCATAAACTATAGAATGTGTAAAGCCCGAGTTCCTAAGATCAAATAAACACTTCTACAAAAGCTTCACACACCATATAACAGCTTCCGTGGCGTAGTGTGCTAAGATTTGCCTCTCAGACCGAGTAGCTTTTCTCTGCCTCACAAACATTAGTTCAATTCCCCGCTGGGGATAAAGTGTTACTTCTTTTTTTTCTTTTTAACCTCAAACGGACATAAAATTTGTAAATTGGTATGGACTGTCAGGTAATGAGATCGTTATATTTTCATGTGGGATGCTCCTTTTAAAATATTTTTTTAACAATTGAGACTGCAATTAACATGAACAACTGTCCTTATAACGAGCTGGGAATCGAACTCGCGTCTCTGTGGCACAGTAAGGCAGTGGTGCTCCAAGTCAGCAAACCGTCCTTATAACTTATTTTTTCAAGATCCATAACACACAGACAGACAGAGCACTGCGTAATACAGAGACAGACAGGCAGAGATATACAAACAAACAGGGAAGGCACATGTACTGAAAGAAAAAAAATCAACATGCGCGTTGTTTCTTCTGCACTGAATAAGCTCACCCTCTCTAACATCACCCCACCCCCGATCTGGCTCTCTAAGTAACAGCGCAAGTACAGACGCAAACCAAGTGTAATCAAGAGTACTGGTTCGATCCCCACTCACTCCTATATTTGCCGTTTTCAGTAGTAAGCTGCTCTTTTTGTTAATATTATACAGTACACACATGCACTTGATTTGTGTCTGCACTTGCGCTGTTACTTAGAGAGTCAGATCGGGGGAGGGGTGATGTTAGAGAGGGTGAGCTCATTCAGTGCAGAAGAAACAATGCGCATGTTGATTTTTTTTTTCTTTCAGTACATGTGCCTTCCCTGTTTATTTGTATATCTCTGCCTGTCTGTCTCTGTATTACGCAGTGCTCTGTCTGTCTGTGTGTTATGGATCTTGAAAAAATAAGTTATAAGGACGGTTTGCTGACTTGGAGCACCACTGCCTTACTGTGCCACAGAGACGCGAGTTCGATTCCCAGCTTTGAAGAAAGTGTTTTTTTTTTTCCTCAAATGGAAATTGAATTTATAAATTGGTATGCACTGTAAATCGTTAACTTTAAAATGTCAGTTGCGGTTATTTCTGTTGATTAATTCATGCATTTTTACTTAGAGTCAGAACAGGAGCTTTTTCAGCTTATTCAGCTTCTGATCTGACTCAAACAGCGCCAGTATAACTTCACACCCAACCTGACGCTGTTCGTTTTCAAATAATATTGCATTACTTCGACGATGTTTTCTGATTGGTACTATTCGCGTCATAAAATGATTTCTTCAAAACGTCACATATATTTGTCTCTTTCTTTTTTTAAAATGTGCGTTGTAGCACTCAGCAACTGGCCACCTGCATATTCTTGCGCACACTAAACAAGACAGTGCTATATGCAATCATCAGATTCAAATGTTAACAGTTATATAGCACAGAATGGAAATCAGCAGTTCTTAGCATTCCACCTACTGTAACTTGCTTTCTTTTTTCTTCGGTTATAGTCTTGAATAAAAGTGCACTTGTTTTGTTATACTTTTACATCAACATATGTTCCTGTGTTTGAGCTACATGGGCATGCTCAAAAAATACACGTATAATGCCACGAAAAGTGCATGCAGACACTTCAATTCGCAAGCATTGGTACGACAATGCAGTCACAAGTACACTGCAGAGCTTTAGCAGTGTCAGATGGGGAGTGTCTGATGATTGCATATAGCGCTGAAGTTACTGCTCTTTACTATGCTTTCCTCTGCATGTCCTGGAGTACAAAAGAAACAGCATACAGCAACACGTGGGGACTGGCAATACTGGGGGAAAAAAACACGCGGTCATATGTATCGTGATACACTGCAGAACTATAGCGCGTCTTTATGTAAAAACAGCAGTGTCAGGTGGGGGGCGGTAGGGATGGATCCTGAATGCGACTGAGACAATGAAAAGTGAATTTTAAAAAAATAAAGCTAACCTTTACAAATATCATAAATTACACCGGCTGTTACAGACTGAAATCAAATGTATCATTTTATTCTAAAATAGTGAAAATAAGAACACTTCTCAAATGGGAGTTGTGCAGGATCGAACTCATGACCTTCTGATTCCCAGTCAGCGACTGATACTGTTACACCACAGAAGCAGTGATAGTTAAGTCATGTCAATGTCTCACACTAAGGCGGGTTTTTTTGGCGGTGGCTTTTTTTTCTACCTTTTGTGAAAGTGTTTCTTTGATATTTGGACTTCAGGCTTCATACATTATATAGTTTATGCCTACATTTTTTCATTTGCTACTAGAATATTGTAAACCGTTTCTGTTTTAACAATGTGTTTATACAGATTACTGTAGAAATGCAACACATATGAAATGCGTGTGTTCCAAATAACAATCTTATTATTTCTACTCTAAAACTCCACTTCACTCCCAGATAATCAATCAAGGCATTAGCTGGGGAAAGCTTGTTTACATTCTAAGTCGTTGGGGGGATGGAATAGCCGGCTGCTGGCAGCTTGTCTTTATCAGTACATTTAGATGACAAAAGACGCTGGCGGAGAGGTGAGAAAGGTTTTAAGAAGCGATTTAAGGTGGGCCGGATATACGAGTTTTTTCGTAGGCTCTGGTAATTCTAGTGTTAAGTCTACTTTTGAAAGTCCCTAAAATCCTACTGTCTACCACACTACATGGTAACTTATTCTTTGTGCCTATGGTACTCTGCGTGAAGAAAAACTTTCTAATGTTTGTGTGAAATTTACCCTTAAGAGGTTTCCAACGGTGTCCTTTTGTTCTTGATTAACTCATTAAAAAAAACATTCTTGATCCTCTGTATTAATTCCTTTCATAATTTTAAACACTTCACACATGTCGCCTCTTAATCACCTTTTGCTTAAATTGAAAAGGTTCAGCTGCTTTAATCTTTCCTCATAACTCATCCCCTACAGTCCTGGGGCCTCATGTATAAATGGTGCGTACGCACAGGAATGTTGCGTACGAACGTTTCCACGCTCAAATCGCGATGTATAAAACCTAAACTTGGCGTAAAGCCACGCACATTTCCACGGTACCTCATGCCTTGGCATACGCAATTTCTCCACTCGGTTTTGCAGACTGGCGGCACCCAGCGTCAAAGCAGTGCTACTTTTCCTGTGATCTTTTTCCATACTACTCTCACTGCACCACTCGGAGTATTTATATCACTGTATCTGAGTGGGGAATCACAGCAGCAGCTGATCGGAAAGAGAATTATCGGTATACAGTTTCAAGCACACACTACCTCAGCCACGGCAAAACGCGTCAAAGCTTTTCCTGTACGGACCTCGCGTTTCAGAAACAGTTTCACCCCAAGAACTATAAACGCACTCAATCAAGTGCTCCTTGTAGAACTGTTTGTACTTATAAGTACAATTACCCCACTGTAAACTTGCACTACAGTTATAATATTGCACAACCTGCGCCACTTTATAAAGCGCGTATGATGACGATTACATTTTTAAGATGAAATGCAGCAAAATATGTTGATTATATTGTACAGATAAAACTTTAACTTCATTTAAATAATCTGTATTGTTAATAATTAAACATGTGAGGACACGGTGCCGCAGCGCTAGCTAGTTCACGGATAGCTCCTGCCTTGCGCTATATTCTTGCTGAGTTGGTGCAACACTGGAAGGATAGAAGGATAGAATAATTAAACACATACTACGAAGATATTTCAATGTTCCTTAAAAGTTTTGAAGAATCATCGTTGTAAGCTTACAGATGGCTTAACGTCTATTACAGAGCTGATTGTGTGGCGATTGGGTATTTGGAGAAAGAAAAGTAAGGACAGGAATTGGAAGTTAGTATGTTTAAAAGAGACAGTACTTCTGTAATAAATTTTTTCATCGAAGGTCGCACATAGCGCAGCAAGCCTCTTGCGTGAGATATGAACAATCACTGCGCCATCGTGTTCCCATGTTTAATAACATGCTTTCATTCCTATCATCATGAAAAAGATATCACGTATACACCTCAGTATTTTAATTATTCAGAGAGCTGTAATATCACGAATGTAATGAATTCTGTGTCCTGTCGGAGAAAGAGAAAGAACGGAAGCACGTAGTGATTCACACACATAGAGCACATAGAAGATCAAACACAGAACAAAGCATTTAACGTGCTACTTGAGAAACTAGTAAAATAAACGATATTAAGATGAAGTTTATGATGTTCTACTTTAATGACAAAATAAACTACATGATTAAAGTGGAAATTTCAAGATTAAAGTTGACATTTCGTGCTTTTCTCCCACTGTGTGCCTATTTTTTTTCTCTGTACCCTAATAAGCTTTCATATGACACTCAGACGGTCCGCTACGAGTCGCCTTTTCACGCCGACTGTGACTTCTTTTTTATTTCGGGCACTGTGCGACTTTGTGAACTTGAGCTTTCGAGTTTCTCCGACACGCTATGTCACTCGATCAACTTTCTTTTGTTGATTATACCACTGTTTAAACCAACAAATAGTACGTTTTTCCTTTGCCTCCACTTGGTATTTGCTGAAATTCTTATATTTTCCCCCGTGCTTTTCCCATTGTCTTTTCACAGAAGGCTATTTATATCGATTTGCATATTCGAAGAGGCATAATTCTGGGAGGAGTTGGGGCGGGACAGAAGGCGTGTGCACGTGCGTTAGTTTTCACGCTGATCGGGATTTATGTAGCGGAAGAACGTGGAAGTATGTGTATGTACAGATTCCTGTATCTGGATTTTTCTGTGCTTACGCCATGTTATAGTGTGAGTTCTACGCACGGCATTATACATGAGGCCCCTGGAATCAATCGAGTCACTGTTCTCTGGACTTTTTCTAGCATTGCTATGTCTTTTTTATTTCCCAGATACCAAAACTACACCCAGTACTACAAGTTGTAAAGCTTAAAGCATAACCTCCTTTGACTTGTATTCTATGTGTCATTCCATATATGGCTCCTGAACATTGTCTGGAAGTTGACAGTAGTACTCTCCATTTTCTGACCTCCCATTGTGTATTCATATCTAACATTTTTACTTCCTATGTGTAATTCCTTACATTGACTTACCTTAAATTTCACCTACCACAAATCTGCCCAAGCCTGTATGCTGTCCAAGTCCTTTGGTAATGATTCAATAGATTTCAGATTATCGGCCAATCCACCTAGATTGGTATCATCTGCAAACATAACCAGCATGTTGTTTATATTCCTATCCAAATCAGTTACATATATTAAAAATAACAATGGTCCTGGAATGACTCCTGAAGGTCACTTCGGTTAACATCACCCAATTCTGATAAAGTTCATCACACCATAACCTTCTGCTTCCTGTGTTTAGTCAGTTCTGCACCCAGCTACACAATATACCTTAAACTCCCACCTCCTTTAAGTTTGATGCCCAACTTGGATCTGCCCAATCACCTTTTTATATAATGGGATAAATTTGCCATTTTACAGTCCTTAGAAATGTCCCCACTGCTCGGTGACTTTCTAAAAATATGTGTCAAGGGTTTATATATGCACTCATTAACCTCCTTAAGTAGTTGAGGCTTAATGTAATCTGGTCCTAGTAATTTTTTTAGATTTCAGCCTATTTAATTTAAGCAGCACTTCTCCCTCTGATAATTCCAAATAATTCATGACATTCTTAGTAGCCCCAGTTACTTCTGGGAAGTTTTCCATTTCCTTTATAAGTGAAAACTTCAGAAAAATGCAAGTTTAGAGCATTTGCTATTTAACTCTGTATTATTTTAATTCCCCTTTACTGCTCGTGATATGTCTCACCACCTCCTTCACTGTTCTCTTACTACTAAAACACTGAAAGAATCTCTTTGGGTCACTTTTCACCTTATCCGTAATATTCCTCTCTAACTGCCTTTTAACTTCCCTAATATTGTTTTTAATGGATTCTCTCATGGTCTCATACACCCTACGATTAACATTAGAGTTACTACACTCCTTATACAGCTGTTTTTTTCTTTTCCATCTTCTTTATTATGACCTTATGTACGTACTGTGGAGTTTTTATTAATTTATTTTATTAATTTCTTTCCAAATTTTGGGATGAATCTGTCCTATATCATAGGTAAAACATTGTTAAACCTGTTTCACTGCTCTTCAACTGTCTCAACACATATAAGCTCATCCCAGTTTATCCCCTTTATCCCCATCTGTTCAAAATTTGCCCTACCAAAGTTTTAGTCTTTGAATCCATGCTCTGCCAAAACACTAAGAACTATATTATATTATAGACAATTGACCTAAGTGGTTCAGTCACCATTACATCCTGAATTATATCCTGGTTAATTCAGAATACTAAATCTAGGCAGGCTTCCCTCTATGTGGTGCTTTAACTTTCTGTGCTAAAAAAATGATTATGTCTAAAACTCCTAATCCTGCACTCTGCTATTTGTAAGGCTAACCCAGTTAATACTT
The DNA here is from genome assembly GCF_900747795.2 of Erpetoichthys calabaricus. Classification (NCBI taxonomy): domain Eukaryota; kingdom Metazoa; phylum Chordata; class Cladistia; order Polypteriformes; family Polypteridae; genus Erpetoichthys; species Erpetoichthys calabaricus. The sequence continues at coordinate 68,471,551 of NC_041400.2, read as the reverse complement.
GAGTAATCAAAGTCCCCAATAACTATAGTATCACTCTGTAAACATACCTTTTTAATATTTTTAAAAAGATGTGATTTAAAATTACTGTCTTCCTTTGGGAGGTTTATAACACACTCCTAAAATAAGGCTTCTATCCCTAATTCTTTCCAGCTGAATCCATACATCCTCATTAATATGTAGCTCATCATCCTGTATTATATTCATCCCCATCTTTGTTATTTAGCAAGGTTTTTCTTATTACTATAATATGATGATTATGTATATGATACCCAGGTTGCCCACTACTGGCATCACTTTAATCCAGGGTCATCAATAGTCATAAAACCAAGGATGAACTAGAGCAAAGAGGACCAGCAAAGTTAGTGCATCAAAAGTGCATTATGCATTTTGTTTAGTGTCCAAATACATAATGTGCAGTGCAGTTTTTCAATAATAAATGCATATTCTGTACAATAAATACAGTGTTCATGTGGAGGATAAATCCTATCAATAAATAATTCAATAAAAGGGTTAAAATCAAGAATAAAATCACAGTCAGTATCTGATATTTCTAAACTCGAGTCCTGTGTGTCCTTCATCAAACTTGTCTCCTCTGCTCAGCCTTGGAGTTTGCTCAGCTAACGAAAATGAGACAACAGCAAGCATGGTCAACTCTCTTCAGCTTATGTCCACACAACTGTTCCTAAATGTCTGTGGGGAGAGAAGAGCCCTTCTCCCTTGTCTCACCACCATCAGCCTCTCCTGCTCCTAACCAATGCTCACCACGAGCAGCCTTTCTCCTCTAAGCACCATTGCTCCATCTGGGGCTTTCCTATTCTCCTGACTTCCTGTCTCCTGCTCTCACTCACAGACATCTTTAATCGGCAGTGAGTGCAGGGTGTGGCAAACAACCTGTGGAGTCTTGATGAGGGTCAGCTGTGTTAAGTGCCTGTGTGCATATTAAATGCAATTTGCAAATTCATTTATCTAGAAACTACACAGCCACAGGGCTGTTCTCTCACAGACCTACATTCACAGGGTCTGCACTGCCTTACTGTTTTTTTAAAAAACGCACACCTCCCCAGACCCCTAATGTGTCTTACCCTGATGCTCAACTACATACAGCTGTAACTCTTTTATTTTATTTTTGATACTCCAAGCATTCAGGCAAGTGATTTTACTCTGTTACTTATTATACTTTGGACTAGAAATGAAATTACAATTCATACTGTATTAGTTTTTACACTACTGTTCTTTCATCCATGTTCAGTACTAAACCTGTCCTGTCCTAGATCTCCTACCACTGCATTCCCTAATTTAAACAATCCTTGACTAACCTACTTATATGCCTCTCCAACCATCTCACAATAAGGGTGCCAATCCAATTCAGGACACATGAACATAACCTCACTTACTGAAACCTGGCAAATTTATAGTCTCCAGTTACATTAATACACTTCTTTGGGAATCAAGTGGAAAATCAGAGTATCTGGTGGAAAAGCAAGGAAACATAGAGAGAATGTAAAAACTTGACAAAGATGATTAACCAGGGCAGGATTTAGACCAAGTCCCTTAAAGCTGGAGACATCAGGGTTTACCACCGCAGAGATTTTTAAATCATATTTATTATTAGATCAACGGACCAGTACTCAAAATATCAAGTAATGTGGAAAAATATTTTGTTTTTTCTCTTATATAAAAAACTGTCATGTGTGAGCCAGAAAATAATATTTACTTCTTAGAAGCACAAGTGAACATAATAAGTTTACCTGCTATGGATGTGACTGGATCTCGCTCACCCTGCCTGCAGCTGTATTAAGGCCTTGCTCTTGATTTAATTGTTAAATTAAAGCAAACAAGAGGCAGGTGTTTTTCCAGTTTACTCAGAAATTGCAACAATAAAACAAATGCTTTACTTGTCAAGAAAATGAGAAGAAAATAAGCAGTGTGTCTGAATCAGGTGATTTATATGTCTGCTTTGTGGGATTTTATTGTGTCTGCCTGCTTAAAGAAAAAGTAGAAGAAACTCATAGTCAAACAGGCAGAATTTTTTTTTTATCTTTCTCCATTTTGCTCCATGCATTGGAGCCTCCGGGACCGTCAACAGCTGAAATTTAACCCTGTACCAAACAATAATGCTCCCTTTTAAATTTGTACTGATTTAATGTGCTTGCAAATGCTTCCTTCCTGTAGATGAAAGGAGAATGTTCGTATCCATTAGGTTAGAGATATTAAATGAATGATTAAACCTGACATCATTACATATGTATTAATCATTTCCTTTTCCTAAAACATTTACTAATCAAAGTTGTTTTACCTTTTAATTGGTTTAAGGGTCTTTCAAATGTCACTGATTAAAAACATGACATTTGTTTGTACAATGAATTTTGTTCAACAGCAAAAGCCACAGACTCTCATTAAAAAAAATTCACATTGAAGTTTAGCTCTCTTTATACTCATTCTCATTGATTTGATTTAAATTTGAAACGTATCCAGTAAGAATGACTGGAAGTCCCAGTAGACTTTGTTTCGTTACAACAAATCGGAATCTTTGGATGTTTCACACTGATTTTAGGTGTCTGTGTTCTGTAGTCAGATCTTCTACTTTCTGCTCCCATTAGGGTTTGCCACAGCAGATAATTTTTTTTCTGTTATCTTCCTGTCCTCTGCATCTTGCTCTATTAATTACACCCACCACCTGCATGTCTTCTCTTACCACATCTATAAACCTCCTTTTAGGCCTTCCTCTTTTCCTCTTACCTGGCAGCTCAATCCTTAGCATCCTTTTCCCAATATACCCAACATCTCCCCTCTGCACATGTCCAAACCAACGCAATGTCACCTCTCTGACTTTGTCTCTAAACTGTCCAACCTGAGCTCACCCTCTAATGCACTCATTTCTAATTCTGTCCATCCTTGTCACACCCAATGCAAATCTAAACATCTTTAACTCTGCCACCTCCAGCTCTGTCTCCTGTTTTTTTAGTCAGTGCCACCATCTCCAACCCATATAACATAGCTGTTCTTACTATATGGTGAAACTGGTGAGGAAGGCAGGCTCTATTGTTGGCATGGAGCTGGACAGTTTGACATCTGTGGCAGAGCGACGGGCGCTAAGCAGGCTCCTATCAATTATGGAGAATCCACTGCATACACTAAACAGTGTCATCTCCAGACAGAAGAGCAGCTTCAGCGACAGACTGCTGTCAATGTCTTGCTCCACTGACAGACTGAGGAGATCGTTCCTCCCCCAAACTATGCGACTCTTCCACCCGGGGGGGTAAACGTTAAAATCATACAAAGTTATTGTCTGTTTTTACCTGCATTATTATCAATCTTTAATTTAATATTGTTTTTTTTTTTGTATCAGTATGCTGCTGCTGGAGTATGTGTATTTCCCCTTGGGATTAATAAAGTATCTATCTATCTATCTATCTATCTATCTATCTATCTATCTATCTATCTATCTATCTATCTATCTATCTATCTATCTATCTATCTATCTATCTATCTATCTATCTATCTATTCATGAATAGGAAAGGTGCATACCTGTTTATATATGGTCTCACCATTAACAATGTGTATCAGAGCAAAAACCAAGCCATGAGGTTAAAGGAACTTTCTGTAGAGTGTAAAGACAGAATAGTGTCGATCTGGGGAACACTTAAAAAAAAATCCTGCAGCAGTGAATGATCCCAAGAGCACCGCCACCTTCATAATTCTTAAATGGAGGAAATCTGGAACAACCACGACTCTTCATAAAGCTGACCAAACTGAGCAATTGTGGGTGAAAGGGCCATGGTAAGAGAGATCATCAAGGACCTAGTGGTTACACTGGCTGAGCTTCAGTGAACCTGTCTGGAGAGGGAAGAAACTTCCAGAAGGAGAGCCATCACTGCAACACTCCACCAATCTGGACTTTATGACAGAGTGGCCAGACAAGCCTCTTCTAGGTAGAAGACATGTGGACACCTGCTTGGATTTTGCAAAAAAGGCACCTAAAATAATCTCACATTCAGAGCTGTCTCAGATATGACCATTTAGTAAAGGCTGAATGCGACATATGATGGACTAGTGTTTTGTCCAAAGATAATTCCTGCCTTGTACCTGATTTGGAGAAAGGAACTGGCTCCCTGCACCCCTTTTAGGGAAACAAACAAAATCACAGGATGTGATGGGTGACTTTAGTAGAACACCCTTACTAGCCCAGCTACAATGCAGACCTCCAAAATCTTCATTTGGAACAGAGCTGTCTTGGCATAAGACTGCTACTAAGATTTTGCATCTAGTTCCATTATCCAAGAATTTTGAGTTTCAGCAAGGAATTTCATAGCGTTACCTCAGATGCCTGTGTACAGTATCATGTCCTTTCCATCTGATCACTAACCAGCTTCTTCATCTCTTACTGAGATATTCATTAAAACATGGATTGTTGTTATTTTTCCAATGACCCAAATGCAGTTGGACATACTGCATCTGGCACCATACATTATTACTTATCTATTATTTCCTAATTTTTTTTTATTATCTACTGTATATGTCAGTCATTTTAGTGTTAATGCATGGTGTTTTACATTTATTTTCCTAATAAAGTGCTTTATGCAGCTAATACATGATGTCTCACAGTATGTGATGATTACCCACAATTATAGTACTTAGCAATAAAATTCTAATATACTACCATAATGTTTACTACTGCATGATAACATGTGAGTTAATTTTTGAGGTGTTGAATCCTATTGTAGTAACAAGCCAGTAGCCAGTCTTGGGTGGAATGACACTCTGTGGCCGGACACACAAACACCACCCACACTAATGATTAGCTTATTAGTGCGATTTTGCATTCTAGGAAAAAAAAAATTCTCAAGAGGAAGCTCATGAACAATAGGATACAATTCAAGGTATAATCAAGAAAGTGAGGTAGCAATATTCTAAATTATAAAGTTTAATTTTAATGAACAAATGGAAACTGACCAACATCGGACACGTTATTTGTAATCCTTTGCAAAGTAGACATTTATGATTACAGTTTCAATTTAAAGCCAGTTTGGTGTTCATAATAATATAGATCTCTGTTTTTCTAGTGCATTGATAATATCCGTTGCAATGGGCTTATGACCAGCGTGTTTGAAGAAAACTCCAAAGTTACTGTGCCATTCATGATCAAGTAAGTCACTTCTACATCTTTTTTCAGTATATGGCTGTTTCCTTGCACTGTTCTTTCAAGTCAGAATTTACCATGATTCTGCAGATAATAGGTAGGATATTTGCCATTAGAATTTCATACGAAGAGGGAAATATACAGTATCTTAAAACCTTTATCTAATGTGTGCAATGTACCTTTTACTGAGATAGTACTGGTATGACTCATGTTCTTTTACACTTTCAAAAAACATTTGCCCTCATTTGACATATGAGGATACAAACAACTTACTTTTCAAGACTTTGAACCAGTGATGGTGGTGGTTGAAGCTTATACATAAGCAATACATGTATTTTTTTTTTCATTGTACAATGGAACATGAAACTAATCGGACGAAAGAGCCACTGGAAGCATAGCTCTAATTTGGGAGATTAACAAATTAAGTTTATATCAATAAAAAGAAAATTCTATGCAACAATTTTATCTTTTTTTGATATTTTTAGGCATGTAATATCCTCTTTCTTTCTTGAAAAAGTAAATTTTTCCCCTCTTTGCATACCGCTTAGAATCTCTTCCAATGCTCTTTGAGAACCATTATTCCAGAACAATATTCAAAAATGTTATTTTTGTCACAAAATGTCTCCTCTGTTGTTCATTCACTAGTGATATGATAGATGTTTCTAAAGCATTTATTTATTCTTAATTATCTCTTGCTTAATGTTCCACACTAATGCCTTGAAGATCTTTTTTTGCTCCAAATATATACACTTAGTTACTTGCTCTTGTCTCCTCATGAACAGATCTTTAGCAGTTGGGACTTAAATTGCCTGAATGAGACAGAAATACTGGTTACATTTTTTTGTTTATCTTACTATTTGTTTTGCTGTTTATTTCGCTTACTCTTACCCTTTTGCAATTCCTTGTAAAAGCATGTTTTTATTTAAAGTAATCATCATATCTAAACAATTGGGCTAATGGTCATAAACAGGACAAACTAAAAATTGAGAACAAATGAAGTGCAAAATCTTAAATTCCTTATTTTAATTAAGTATTTCTTTTAGGGAACGTTAACAGTTTTTCTTTAATTAGTCAGTAATAGAGGCCACTTGTTAACAAATAAACTACCGCATAATACTTCAGAAATTGATTTACTTAAACATGTAGTCTCACAGTAAGTGTCCCTAGAAACCAGTGGAATGCTGGCAATTATCAATCACACCATGTGATGATGTACTAATATGAAAATAATAAAAATAATTCTAAGAAAACAGAAAAATAATATTCTAAACACAACAATGTAAGCTTGAGAAGTTTCAGATCCTTCCAGGTAAACCCTATAATTCTTAGTTCAAAGAAGTAATTAATTGATGCTAGGAAGCTTGGGTAGAGTGTCAGAAACATGTGGAGGATTAGCTATGCTTGGTGTCCAATTTGGGTAAGTTTTGAAGCAAAGGTGATTAAACTGGCAGGTTTATGTGGAGACTTGTATTTCTGACTTGGTCTAATTTTCTTGCTTTTTCATTGAAAAATCACAATTAGCACAGTTCATATGTTAGCTTCTACTTGCAATGTAAATGTCATAACAATATCCTCATTGCACCACTCAAACTAGAATACAGTATTTGGTACCCCAATGTCAGGTATAAGGAGATTGAACTTCTAAACCTCTATGTGTTTCTTCTAATGTAATTTCTGCTGCAGCAGCTGCATCTTCTTTTACCTTCACACAGCAGTTCCAGTCTTTAAGTGGGACAGAAGCCACTAAAAAACTCATGAAAATAAAACCTTTAAGAGACGTTCCCTTTTATTGGGTCACTCTTTTCATTATTATTATTAAAAAGACTCATCTTGCCAGGCTTTCCTTTTTCAGGGTGCAGCAGGTTGCACTGGGAACCAGATGCTGGAAATCTCAGACATTAATTTAGAGGAAGACTTCATTAATTCTACTGAGAGTTGGCTGCCCGAGAGGGCGCTCTCTAACTGTGAAGCTGCACCACCATGTTTTGAAATTCTGCTGAATTGCATATGTTCTCTGAACATGCAACTTTTTAACTTATCCTTTCCCTTTCTTGAGTTTGAAGTAATAGTGTAAATGCAGGGCTGTGAAAACAAGTTGGTATTTTCATGTCATTTATCTATGTATCTGTTTGCTTGGTTTACTCAATCAAAGCTTCGCCTCACCACTTCGATCACCAAGGCAGCACAGAAGGGCTGATAATGGATGGCGACCTCCAACTCTGTCATCCAGCAGTATAATTTTCCACCTTGCGGACCATAGGCAATTTTGCCAAAGTCCGCAGGACACCTTGCCAGCCACAGGGGAGGCAGCTGTACGGTGAGTGAGGTGACCCTCGCATCAGCTTTTTTTCTAACCTCCCTTGGGCCCCACTGCCATCCTAGAACTCCCCGTCTTCCACACAGTCCAACTGCTCTGTAGTTTACTGCACGTAAACTGCATTAGGAGCACCCAAAATGATACACCTTTGTGACCTTTCATATTTTATTCAGGACTTCTTTAAAAATTGAATTAATCATTTTATCCCTTCTTGAAACACTACACCTTCAGAGACAACTCCATTTCTTTAGTTTTCACTGACATTTTCTGGTCATTACATAGCTCACTTTTTCAGTCTGAAGTCCATGGTTGTATTCTCTTCTAGATCTGATGCTCGTCTCCATAAAGATGATGTTGACATATGTTTCAGCAAGACACTCAACTCCTGCAAGGTTCCTCAGATTCGATACGCTAGTGTTGAGAGATTACTAGAGAGGCTGACAGATCTGCGCTTCCTGTCCATTGACTTCCTGAATACCTTCCTCCACACCTACCGCATCTTTACTACTGCTGCTGTGGTAATGGAGAAGCTAGCCGACATATACAAGAAGCCCTTTACCTCAATTCCAGTCAGGTACTTAATTCTTTTTCACTTTAACACAATGTTTAGAACAACTAAAATATTATAGAATCTATACAGAAGAACTAGTTCTACTGACATTACTTGACGTCTTAATTGCTCTGTGGTATCTGTTGTGGAGAGGGATGCAGTTTGTATTTCATCTGTACATTTGTTGAGCACAAATTAAATTAAATTGATGCATTGCTTATCAAAATTGGTTGTTCAATGCATATAAATCTTAAATGCTCTGTTTTTATAAATACATTTTTTTTGTAAATGCATGAATACAACAGTTATGATTGTAGTAGTGTAACATACATTGACAATAACAACATAAAGCACTAGGCAAAAAGTATGCTTTTACTAATATATGACTAGTTTATAGACTTTGCTCCAAACTGATTAATTTCAGAATCAAAATCCAAGGGATTCATTCCATTTGGTATTACTGTAAACGTGGAAAGATTGTTTTTAAATTAACTTTCCATTCTATTAAATACCTCATGTTTTTGTCATGGTGGTTAAGATAGATGTGTAATCTCATGTTTTCATATCAATCACAAAGTTTATGATATAAAGCATATCAATGGGGGCCAATTGCAAGCCAGTACCAAACAACAGAAAATGATATTAAAATATCCATGAAAAAATCCCAAGTTATTCAGATCGCATATTCTACATATTAGTTATCCAGTTATACATTCACTAAGTCCAAAAAGCATGCAGCTTTTATAAAATATTGTGAAATAAATATTTATGAAAAATCAGGGTACTGAATGAACATGAAGTGTTTTCAAACAGGATTAAGCTTTTGGATTGAAGATCCATCTACCCCCTCAGGAATATTTATTTAACAGTATTTTAGCACAAATACATGCGTCTTGCACTTTGTGAGTCGGATGTTTTAATATTGTTTGCTGTTGTCCAGAATTTCCCCCCGCTGGTTTCCAGAGATGCATGATGTATCATTATGTGATCTCCGTTAAAAAAAATATAAGATTAAAAATCTTTCATGACCTTAACTACAAACAATAAAGGGTAATTAACAAATTAAAACATTAACAATCAAAGGTACTCTCATTCATTCATTCATTCATTCATTTCTCCATCAATCTATCATCACATCTACTCTTTCTAGTCAGGGCCATTTGCATACTCTAAATGGGAGCAAAAAAGAGGCTATCTCTTGTAGTGATGATAATTCCTGTATAAAAAGGGCTGTAGTTTGTATTATAACTTACCTAAAAGACAAACAAAAAGATTTTGGGAGCCAGCCAGGGTTTAATTTTTATGAAATTGAATGAACAAAGTAGAAAATACAAATGGGTGCACTACCAGCAGCAACTGATAAGGGTAACACCCCAGTCAGGACTGTTGTTTTCTGTATTTGCTTGGTCTTTAGTCTGTCATCTTTCTAGGGTGGAAACATAGTTATGGGCAGAACAGTGGACAACACTGGGTGATGCCAGGCCTTGTGCAAAGTTTATTTTTCAGGTCAGTAAAGTTGTCTTTAAAGAGGAAATGGTCATAAACTTCCTGGCTTGAGACTCCATCACTCCCTTTGATCCCATTTTCTTATTTTTGGTAAATGCAATGCTATGGTTATACCATGTTTTTGTGGTTTTATATTATATTATATTATATTTAACGTAATGCATCATTTTCCAAAATGAGTTTTTGACAGCAGTCTTGCTGCCTTTCAGTCCAAGAGGCTTAGTTTCCATCTGGTCACTTGGAGTCTTCATATTCTCCCAATGATCTTATGGGTTTGTCAAGGTCATGAATGTTTCACCCAGATACCCAAATTATGCATGATACTTTGATTGAAATCTCTAATTTGGCCCATTGTGAGTCCAAATGGACTAGACTTTGGAAATGCAATTGTCTCCTGGGATATGGAACATGCCCTCAACAGCAGATGGACACTCTGAGGCAGATTTCGGGTTATTCATAAGCCTTAGACTGGATGGCAGGCGGGAACCCCATGTGGGAATTTGTGTCAGTGGCCAACACTGTTACCTGAATGCCACTTCTTGAATGAGGGAAACTTTGGCAACTATTAGTTTGCTTGCCCCTTGCACATTGGTTTTTTTAGGTACAGTATGGGTTGTTTCACGACTACAACAAATGGCCAGCCTGATTTGATTCTAATCAGCAAATGAAAGTAATGAAGTCTGCATAATAAATACCATCTATGAAGACATGATACTCATGAATTGTATATGTTACAATCACAATGAAGGATTATTATTGTCTTTTTAATTTGCTTTCTTTTCTGATCTACTGCTGTAGAATATGGACACTTTGGAAATCAGAAGTTTTCAACTTCATAATTCATAATTGAATAGGTCATAGTTCATAATTGAATCAAATGGGCAATGTGTTGGCTGGAAAAACACCAGAAATCAAAAAATGTCACAAGAATGTTTTGGAAATGCCCAGTGAATGTATGTATCTTTCACGGTTTCATTTCCAAAAGAGTTTACCCGGGGAGGAGGCTATGAATATGGAACCTGAATTAACCCTTTGGAAGGCTTCAGTAGTAGCAGTAGAATTGTGGGTTGGTTTAATTGTTGTATATATTGTGCAGTTATGCATCAATAAGAGGAATTTCAAGTGACCAAATATAAATAATATAAATTCTTAGGATATGGTTTATAAGGTTTTGTCTAAAAGAAGACAGAACTTGTTAAAAAAAATAAAATCCCTTCTTTTCAGAAGTAAAAAGCTTAGCTTACATTTTGCCGTTTTGACCTATGGATTATGGAAGCTATGTAAACTTGCTTGGTAAGCAATCATGCACATATACTTCACAGCAGAAATAATAGAAATGTGTAATTTGAAATTCTGAGCATGGATAACAATGTTCAAAGGTCTAGATAGTAGAACTTTGTGCATGCATTTCCAAACATACCTTAATTAAAACGTTTCAGGCTTTCAATTAAGTACAGATTGGTTAGTAATAATGAATTGTTCTTAAGAGCATTCCTTTCTTTCAAGACATGTCTGGAACTGCTTGGAGCAACTAAAATAGATTTTGCAAATTACATCATTTTACCATGTGGACCGAACACTATCATTGAATATTTAAATTTGGGTTTTACCACCATATTGCTGTATATTTCACCTCATGTTTTATGTTATTGTTATGTATTTGTTGCTATCAATAATTACATTGGTGATAAAAATTTTGTTAGACACATGAACACTGATAAGGTGCCATTATGATGAAAAAGATCAAGTGATTCTGTAATGTGATGTATTTCTTACTGCATCTAATAAACTTTAAATCTATGTACATCATTAGACTTTCTTTGTTTACATTACACCTTCACTTTTGCTTAATAATAAAACATGTTTTAACTATTTTCATTTATTATAAGGTACATTTTTAGTATTTATATTACATATTAGTCAATAAAAATATTTCCTTTAAAACTAATTTTTATATAAGCCTAACCGCATTCTTATTTGAAAGTGTTGAAATCCTTTTTTAACTATTCAAAAAATTACTTTAAGTCAAAAAGTAGCATCAAACACTTGAAAGTAGAAATTAATGCAGCAATGTAAATTGATCTTCCATTGTATTGTGTTGTAATTGCTCACTTTGAACATTAACCCTGGTCTGCTGTCTTCATTGTCTTGTTTCATCATAAGGTGTACTGTGTTGTCTTCCTCTCCTTCCTGTTACACAGGACACACTGCCGTTCTTCTGATCGTTCATTCTTAACATCTACCACTCCTGACCTCAGCTTGAAGATCACAAGAGTACTCCAGGACCCATCAAAGTAACTTCATTTTGGATTCTCCTAATTTAAGCAAACCCATACCCTCCTCGTTATTTATTTTTATTTACTTTGGTCACTTTTATTTATTGTTAGCTTACTGAAGCAAGGCCCTATAGATGCGCTTTCCCTCTATACTTTTTTATCCTATATCAGAGTCCTCACTTCTTAAGTGATCCAGTATTTTTTATATACCTGTAAACATTTATTTATTTATTTACATGCAATACTTCAATATAATATTTTCATTATTTCATTGTCTTACCTAGGAATGTAGCCTTCATGGTTAAGCATGTGGTCTCAAATAGCAGTAAAGTTGTTCTTTTTCTCTGAGACTACTACCAGCTCCCCACATTGTCATCATGAATGTACTGTATATCCCACCGTATCTGCTGTTGCATTTGTGTTTATTCATAGCTGTCATCCCTGTATGCCATAAGTTTTATCTTTTGGAATTAGTTTTATTTATTTTAAAATTCTTATTTACCATATGTTTTAGCTGTAAATGTGCTTTATAACTCCATCAGTAGCTAGTCTCATGTATAAAGAAAGGGTCTAAAATATGACAAATATAGTAGCAGCATAGGGCTGATGAAATGCTTTATCATTAAAAGACTCATTGTCTAATTGGCAACTGCAAAAGCTGTTGTCACACTGCACAACTTCCAGTTGGAGAATTTGTCAAACTTGACAACTGTATTTGCTGAGCTTGTTGCTTGAACATGTCAATTTATTTGACTAGAAATCACTGGGCATGTCAAATTACTCAACTGCATGACAACTTTTCAGTGCACTTCCACACCTCTAAAGTTTAGCATGATCGTCCCTTTTTCTGATAGCCAATAACCTGATCCTTGATGAATCCAGTACAGTATGAGATCAGAAGATGAGACATCAGAAAGATGAGCCTCCCTTTTGTTTGTGAGGTCATTATTCCTCATCTCCGCATTCTCTGTATTCTGTGTCCTGGTGTGCGCTCCTTGGTTGTTACCTCTTATGCACAATAAGCCTGCCCCTGTGACTTAAGACAAAAATCAAGTCAGTTTGATTTGGTTGAGACGAATCACAGACTATGTCAGTGTAGATGACTTATGGTTACTGGTGTGTGCCACAATTGTCTCTGGCTCAGTACGATTATTTCAATTTAAATGTCAGTCAGTCAGTCAGTCAGTCATTATCCAACCCGCTATATCCTAACACAGGGTCACGGGGGTCTGCTGGAGCCAATCACTGCCAGCACAGGGCGCCAGGCAGGAACAAATCCTGGGCAGGGCGCCAGCCCACTGCAGGGCACACACACACACACACACACACACACACACACACACACACACACACCCACACACCAAGCACATACTATGGACAATTTAGGATTGCCAATGCACCTAACCTGCATGTCTTTGGACTGTGGAAGGAAACCGGAGCACCCGGAGGAAACCCACGCAGACATGGGGTGAACATGCAAACTCCACACAGGGAGGACCTGGGAAGCGAACCCAGGTTTCCTAACTGCGAGGCAGCAGCGCTACCACTGCTCCCCCTTGCTGCCCCTCAATTTAAATGTGCAACTGAAAATAGCCAGAAAAGTCATGTAATGTGACATGGCCTATAAACCACCATTGTGCAGTTAAGGTTGAGAAAATACTATAAACATTTAAACATTATTTCCAAAAGACTCAGGGAGTACACACACATTTCTCCTATTTGGTTTTGTTAGATATAAAACCAGAGAGCAATTAGTGAATTAAGAAATTTCCGGAGTGTCTGTGCCTATAAGACTTTTTTCTTCATTAGATATTTCTAATAAAAAAAAAAAAAACAATGGGAAGCTTTACAGGGTAAAAAAAGTAAAAATCAAGGATGAGAGTCCAGCCAATTTATGATTGTAAAAGTTCATAAGTAAATTGTTAGAATAAATGTTAATGCTTAAAATTGCTTTAAGTGTTTCCATAGTTGACAAATTTAAGGTGGGGTAGCATTTTGTCCAAAAACATCACATTGAAACAAATATTCAGACACTTAACTCAGTTCTTTGCTGAAGCACCTTTGGCAGTGATTACAGTCTGGAGTCCTCTTGGGTATGCCATGACAAGCTTTTACACACTTGGAATTGGTTTGCCAATTGCCATCAAGCCTCAGTATGACAATTTTCATTTTTCCATTTTGCTGCTCTGAAAAATGTGTGAACATAGATTTACACACTTTTTAATGCAAATATATATATCTTGTAAACATCTGCACTTTTAATAAAGTCATTGTTTAAAAACCTTTAAGTTGCCACTAAACTCCCATTCATAATGGAGTTCCTTCTTTTATAAGGGCAGTCAAGTGATATGACACTTCATTGCAGTTAATATGTCACACACAATGAACAGAAAAACACCAAGAGCCTACAATCCATCTTGTATTGCCAGAGTTAAAAAAATACTGCCAGGAGTCCCTAATCCTTCAATTAGAATCATTAATTTGATCCAGATGTGTAAAGTAGCTCAAAAGTGAAATATGTAAAATCACTGGATTGAAATAATGTATATATACGGCAAACAAACATTTGGGATTTTGCATTGTGAACAAACAAGGCTCATTGCTTTTAAAAGATGTATGTTCATGATATGGCAAAGACATAACATAACCCAACATGCTCAATGATAGTGTTATGCTTAACTCAGCTCTTTTTAAAGCCATCAGCCATACCACATGCACTTAAGAATAAGTAATCCATCTGAAGGTAAGCATGTTTGGGCCTTGCCAGTACTTGCATGGGAAACCAGCCAGGAAACCTCAGGTTGCTACTGGAATAGGTGTTGGTGTGGCCAGTAGGAGCCACTTACACTGTGGTTTATGTGCTGATTCTAATAATTGATTAAAATGATTCTAATAATGCCCAATGCTGAAAAATGGCATTGTCCTTCGGATGAGACATGAAACAGATGTCCTGACTCTTTGTGATCATAAAAGATTACTGGGCATCTTATGAAAAGTGTAGCATGCTTCCCAATGTCTTGGCTAAATTACCCATCATGATCTTATCCATTCTGACCCTCTAATTATACCCTGTCTTTAATTGTCCAGCTATCTCTTTCACACTTTCATAACCTAATAGCTAGTTTGTGGTGAGCATACTGTTTCAAAATGGCTGATGTTATACTGTATCATCCCGGTTGACGCTACACATCAGTGGTGATTGAAGGGATTCCTCACTGTCTATGTAAAGTGCTTTGAGTAGCTGTTAATGTGTTATATAAATGTAATTAATTTTTATTATTTTTATTATTTTAATATGAATATGGAAGTATCCAAGAGTGTGATAGCAAAACCCAATACTTTGCTACAATACCTTTTTAAGGTACAAGAGCGATGGTAAAGACCAATACTTCACTGCAACACCTTTGCCATTTTTCCTGTTTATCAAAATCCTGACCAAACTTCATGGGGTGGATTTCTTATTTGTGTGGTATGATCTCTCACCCTATTTGGAAAGTTTTTTGAATGCCTGTAGAACCTATAGTGACTTACATTTCATATTAGTCAATTAGTTTGAATTATAAAAATATATTGAAAATTCCTTTGATTTGACTTTTACTTCTTCTCATCCACACCAGTGTGAGAAGAATCCCATGTATTCTTGCAGTGATTAGCTAACTGAGGAACTGTGTGAGAACGAGCAAGATTCACACTCCGTAGCACTCTCATTCTCTCACGCTTTCTGCTGTGTACAGTGGCATGAGAAAAAATGGAACATTTACTACCGTACTCAATATCTTCTACAGTGGGAGGATAAGATTTAAGATGCATTACACTGCATAATGTCACACTGTGTTTTTCGACCTTGTGTACAGTGGTATGAGAATATGGGAGTCATTCACATGCTATTCTCTGTATCTCTTTTTCTCACCACTATGCAAGGTGGCATGAGGAAGAATTTGATACAACCCTCTTGCGTTCTCACACGTCTCAAACCACATGGCATGTATAATTTCTCTGTCTTACTCACTGCATTCTTTTTCTTAAGTGCTAATGTCAAATGACTAATTGTCTTTTTTTAAACAATGCTCCATTCTAACTCTGCCTATACTGAATTAAAACAAAATTTTACTGTATGTCTGCCTCAACTCTAGAAACCATCATGGTGCAGACATTGCCTTCAAAATGACATTACCATACATGGGTACATTGTATTAATATACTGTGTATATATATATATATATATATATATATATATATATATATATATATATATATATATATATATATATATATATATATATATATATATATATATATATATATATATATATATATATATATATATAGTGATATTTGCCCGGACACCACCAGTCGGAGACCACATCTTTATCCAAATGTATGCTTTATTTTCTTCCACACAACAACACAAGTCAGTCCCGCACAACTCACAATGTGCTTCTAGCCCCAGTCTCCCTTCTCCTGGGCCTTCTCTCTCCTTATCCCTGGACCACCTGCACTCTCTCTCCAGGAGCTTTGTCCTGCTCCTGCTCCCGACTCCAGCTCAGTGATTGGAGGGAGGCGGCCCCTCTTATCCTCACCCAGATGAGCTCCAGCTGCTCTACCTGATGTCATGTCCTGGTGTGGCGGAAGCGTCAGGAGAGCACCAGGACGCACTCCGGGTGACCCTGGAAGGATCGTCCTCCATGGGTGTGGCAGAAGTAAATACGTCCCGGGCTCCATGAGGCTCGGTGCGTCCCCTGGCTGTGACCAGAGGCCCCAACGGTCTTGAGCCTCCTTGCTCCCCTTCCATGGGCCTCTTCTACTCCAGGGCGGTTGCCCCCTCGTGGCCCGGAGGACAAATATGCCACGACCCAGTCCTTTCAGGCGTCCCGGCCGTGTCTGACCCCCAGCCATGTACGACACTATATATATATATATATATATATATATATACACACAGTATGTATATATATAAATGAGTATATACTTATTCACATTTGCTGCTGTTCTACAAGCAAGGTGAGGGGTTGTCTAAACATTTCACTATATGTTAAATTCCACTATAAGCAATGTAAGATGAGATTCTACTGTACCATTCTTATTCTGTAAAAAATATATGCTTACATTCAAATACTATATTAATCATTCTTAATCAGCAAACCATAGCAACTTAATTAAACATTAATTTCTAATAAATTATACAAACTTCTCATTTTCTTATTTAGTCCATTAAAAAGAAAATCACAATATCAGCTCAGATCACTTACTGTTACCAGTTTTTTATAGTTGAGAATTAAGTGGGCTGGAGTCTACTGACAGGGCAGTACTCATCCCTAGAAAAGGGTGACAGTACTTCATGGACACAGTAATACATTAGCAGAATTGATAACAAGTCACTAATTAATATTAACGTGCAAGCTGGATTTTGAACTCAGTCTGCTGGAGCTGTGAGGAAGCAGTGCCATTAAGATGCTTAAAATAATTCCTATTGGAAGCAAATCAAATTTGTTTTTAGGTATTTGAAAAGTTTCAAATAGGATGCAATAAGCCAACTCAAATACAAAATTATTGCAGCCAAGTAAAACTGCTTTCATAATTATGTACATAGTTTTGGCCTCTGTGAATCAATCAACCTTTGTTCTATTTATGATGCTTCACAAATTATACCATTACAAACAGGTTTAGAAAGAAGATGATGATTCTGTGTAACAAAATAAATGATACGATCATTATATATACAGTATGATAAATTACAAAGTTTGAGAGAGTCTTCACTTAGAGTAGAGGTCAGTACAGTAGATTCAGTTAAAACATATGGTAGAGAATGTCACCTTTAAGTGTAATGAGAATGTAGACACTGCATTAAGTATTTGGAATAAGATCCAGTCTTGGAAAATCTCAGGGAATCTGGTTGGCGTGAGGCAAATAAAAATGTTAAAATTAAAAGTTTTATAAATCAGAAGAAATAATGTAAAGATATACAGTAGCGTGTAGAAGGCCAGGGTAACCAAGCCATCCTTGGTGTAATATCTTCATAGAGATTTGTCCAGTTTAGAACTCTAACAGTAATAATAATAATAATAATTCATTACATTTATATAATCAGTAACCTCGATATAGGTTGTTGATACATGGTTCACAAAGACCACTAAAATGTTAGTTGCAGAAAGAGAGAAATGATGAAGTGTGACAGAATGTTCCTGTATCAGACGGGTAAAGAAACAACAAAATGAGGAATTGCTTTGTAATTAGTAGAAAGAAAGCCAGAATCAAAGTTTGTTCAGTGATTTTTTTTTTGACACTTGGGCTTGGA
The DNA here is from genome assembly GCF_900747795.2 of Erpetoichthys calabaricus. Taxonomy (NCBI): domain Eukaryota; kingdom Metazoa; phylum Chordata; class Cladistia; order Polypteriformes; family Polypteridae; genus Erpetoichthys; species Erpetoichthys calabaricus. The sequence continues at coordinate 68,453,466 of NC_041400.2, read as the reverse complement.
GTTTAAATTATAAATCATCATTTAGACTAAGGAAGGTCTACATTGGCCTATTTGGCACTGAAGATAGTTTTTCACCACTCAGTAGAGTGGGAACAGTAATATGTAGTATTTAAGTTTGTATCTTTAATGGACATCAGGAGTTAAATGTTAGATTTGTCAAAGCCTTTTTTTGTATAACATTAGTTTGACAGATATATATACACTGGTGACTGTAAAGCCTTTTATTGGTCCAAACAAGGCTTGTTTTGTGAGAGTGTACATGTGGAATTTCTGTTTACCGCCAAATAATCAAATAGTCACTTGAGTCAAGTTTGTCCACTGAATTTCTCTGTTGCAGTGCTCCGCACATGCAAGATGTAAGAGCCCATTTAACAAATTTTCATGAAATGGTTAAAAGCTCAGTACAGCTTCCAAAGAATTAGATTCTGCAGAAGATTTGAGTGATTTTTCTAAATGGTGATTGATTCAATTAACAACATAGCACAACCACAGAGGCTGCATAGTATTGCTTTTCACACAGACCTGAATGGATTCACTTGATTAATTGTACTGTTAAGTGTATATTAGGATGGATAATGGCATTGTATAAAGTGTTTAATGAAGTGGCTCGCTTAATTTTTTTTCTTAATAATGAAAACCATTTTACAACGAAATTGTCTGTTTTAATCCATCATTATTATTTATCAGTAGCATGAAATGGGTAAATAAAAAATCAAGTCACTGTCTTGTTTTTAGGTCTCTGGAGATATTCTTTGCTACAAATCAAAACAGTAGGAGTGAACAAACAAATAACAGCAAGTCACCTCGTTTATGCAGGAAGTTTTCATCCCCTCCTCCCTTATCAATTTCTCGAACATCTTCTCCTGTGAGGACAAGAAAATTGTCGTTGAATTCCCCTGTGAACTGCAAAGGGGCCCTCGACCTTTCAACATCCTCAACGGTCAGTAGTCCTACATCCACCTACAATCCTGCAATGTCTCCCCCACCGGTCTCTACCAAAGCACCACTGGATCTTAGCAAGGGACCCTCTTCACCTGAACACAGCCCTGGGCCAAATGATGAAAACTCTGATCTGCCACGAATTGACCTTTGTGGGAAGTTGAGAAGGAGCATAAGGAGAGGTACTGTAGATGGTTATAATATGAAGCTTTAAGTTCATGATTTACAAGTCATGTGATTTCTGTTTGGGTTATAAATCATTTAAGTAACTTTGATATACCATTCAAATAAACAAAATTGAATATTCTCAATAATAACAACTAGAAGGATGACAGCCTTGAACAGTTAACAACCCCATTATCACTGCACTGGTTATTTCCTGAATGACCAATAAAATCCAACCCTGTATGTTCATGACACTACTTAAAAAAATTAATATGTTGTCACATTTTAAAAATTAGTGTGGTCAAAATTCATCAGAAAACAAACAGAAGCCTTAATAAATGTAAATGTTCCTGTTTCCTTTGTTCCGAATTCAGCTAAATATATTTAAAATAAATAAGCAGCACAGCAGCAAAATCTATTGTTCTTAATATTTTGTATATAATCTGTTTTTAAGAAATGTACATTTTCAGTAGCATTATAGTGAGAGAAGTGTAGCCCGGTAGAGACTGTTGCTGCCTCACAGGTCCGGTATCCTTGGTTTGATTCATTATCAGTGTGGATTCTGTATGTTCTCCTTGTGTCTAAATAGATTTTCAGCTGAGGTACCCCCCACTTCCCCAAAGAAACACATCATGGGGATATCGCTGCCATCCCTACAGGACATATAAACAAAAAGGTGCACTACCAAGGTAGCCAAGATCATGAAGAACTCCTCTTACCCTTTTTACAGCCAGTTTAAAAGGTCAAGATCCCGCAGTCGCCTGCATTGCCTCAAAGCAAGAAGAGAAGAGTAAGAGCTTTTCTCAGGCAATAAAGATAACTAATGGTCATCTTGTCAGGCATTCCTCAAAGTTGTAAAAAAATAGCCATCTATTATTTATATTTATTATCTATTATTTATTTTTTAACCATTATTATACCTGTAATGTGTATATATGTTATACATTTACAATTATTTGAGTATTTTTAATATGCACCTTTTAATATTTAATATCTATTTTTAATGTTATTTAATTGCACAGTACCAGCTACTCACAGAGCTTCATTTCACTGTATACCCCTGTGTGTGTACATGCAACAAATAAAATCTTGAATCTCAAAGATGTGCTGATTAGGTTAATTGGACCTTTGTGTATGTGTGCGTATATGAGCCATGTTATGGATTACAGTCTGTCTAGGGCTGTTTTGTCACTTTATACCTAATGCTGCAAGGAAGTACTGTATTCCAGCCCTGTGCAGCCCTGAGTTTGATTAAGAGGATTCAGGGACATTATGCTGTGTTATTACAGTGATAGAGTTACAACAAAGCATTGAGAATACAATGCTGCAATCTGTTGATATCAAACATGACATTCCATCCTTTACTCATATTCGAAGCAAGGGTCCCTGAAATGAGAATTTGATTTTTTTTTTATTTAAGTAAAATAGGATATCCTTTTCCCACTGCTATGGTAAGTCAGTTAAGAATCTTCTGAAACAATTATTCAGTATTGTTAGCAATGTCAATAATAAAAATTTGTCAACAAACATTTCTGTTGAAGATTTTTCATTTGCATTTTCAAATAGGCATCCAACCTCCAATGACAAGGCATGAATAGAATTCAACATCTAGCATTGTAACAAAATAACTGGTTAAAGCCAAAAGTAACAATGGCAGTTAATCCACAAAGAAGTAAAGTGTGGGTATATTTTTTAAATCAAACATAAAATAGTAACATGCATAATATATAAGGCTGCCTTCATGGTAGTACAAACTGTATACTTGAGCATCTAAAAGAAAATACCCTGGTGTAGAGAAGAACATGGCACGTTAAATAGACTTTGCCTCTCCAGCATCATCTTCTATGTAGCCATAGAATTAGAGTAACTAAAGAAAAGAAAGCCAAAAGCCTGGTTATCAATTCCTCTTTGTGAAAAAAGATTCCTTTTACCAGATACAAATCTGAAACTTTACTAAGTAAAAGGTGTGGAGGTGTAATTTAATTTATAATTTACAAATGAAATACATGCCATTCAGTGGAATGGGAAGTGTTCTAGCAAACTGAACTACCTGTAGCTCAAATGTAGCTCACCATATTCTATCAAATAATACAAGCCATCAGAATAGGTTTTCTGAGAAATCAGAAGTACTTACTGACGGTGAAATATCGCAAGCTTCCACTTATTTGTCTGTTAGCTTAGAGTTACAGTTCACATTAATGCGTTATTTGCAGTATAACATATGGATGACAGTCTTTTCAGAGAACTGTATAATGAAAGAAATAAACCTTTTCACCCAATTAGAAATACATGTTACCTACTTCAAAGAACAGTTTACTAAACAATCAGATGCTCACCCTGTCATAACATTAAATTGAGTGGGTAGTGATGTCTAAAACAGCACAGTACAGTATCATAGTACACAGTAATTATGTTTCATTTTCATTCCCATTATATTATATAGAAAACACGGGAGACTGATCACATGGCTGGAACATTCACATTTGTTATGTCACCAAGAAGTAACAGTATAAATACAGTATAAATTCAATTGTATAATCAACCAATAAAACAACTTTAGTGCCAGTTAGCTTTATTACAAGTAGGCATAGGTTTCATTTCATTTCTGAACCATTTGTGACTTAGACTTTGACTTCTGCTTTGCCCCTGTGCTTTGATTGCTTGGATAACTTTACGATCTTCTGATTTTGACCTTGCTGGTCTTCTACTACAATTTTGCCTTGTGTTTCTTATCTCCCGGTCTTTTAGTTACCTCACAATATTTCTGGAAGATACTAATCTTCATTTCTCATATAGTTTTGCAAGCACTTGTACAACTGCAAAATGGGAAACTTATTTAAGAGTTTTTTTTTGGGTGGAAGTTAGGAAAGTCTGCTTCCTAAAGCCTGGTTCATACTTCTGTGTTTACTTGCGTTATTTTCTGCAGATGAAAAATACATGTAATTTGTAACACCGGTAAAATCAATTCTATTCCTGCCTCTCATTCACATCAGTCTAGAGGAGTGCAGTACTTTTTTTTAAAAAATGTGACATGCTGCACATTTTCCACACAAATACATAGTGAAATGCACCATCATGTGTATTATTATGTGTTTTCCATAGGGAAACTCAATAAACAGAAAGTCTTCATTGCCAAAAGACCCCTAATCCTCCTGTGATACCTAGCAACTACCTTGTCCTAGATGAGGATATGCAGACTTTTTTTTCATGAGAGATCTTTATTTCAGTACTAAATAACAGGGATGTGTATGCGGAATTAGTCTATGAAAGCGTATCCAGACAAGTATTAAATAACGTTCGTCTTGTGTGACTGGCATGAATTTCACTAAAGGTGAAACAAAATTTATTTTGCATTTTTTTTTGTAATACAGAGCTTTGCTGTAAATTGAATTTTGAGCAAATTATTTTGCTTATCACTATAAATGGGTTGCTTAGTCTAAAGACAAATAGCTCATTCTGTAACCTTTTCATACATAGCTTGTTTTGTGACCTTCTGTTATATATACCTCACCTCATATAATAAAAAAATATGATCAGAATAGATTACATTATTAACTGAATTAAATGATACTACATTTTAGAGAGTGGTGCTATATGCATTTATTATTTATCCCATTCATAACCACAGCTCATATAAGGAAGCAAGAGATTTTTCTGTGTTGGTCAAGTCTGTTTGACACTTTACAGTATTTGTATTCCTGCATTGTTGACACCATCAGAGCAATTCTTCACTGACAAATGTACTCAAAGAAGAAAAAGCTTGACGTGTGAACTTACTGACATTTGTTCATTTTAACATGGTGATTTTCTGAAAACCCAAGAAAACATGTTTGAAATGAAAAAAGTGAGTTAATTGAAGTTTACTTAACTTTGTACTTTCGTACTTAAGTACATTTTTTATTCTATTTATTTATTTAACTCTGAACATCATTTTGAGTTTTAGCTTTAAAAAAAACTACTTTTTAATGAAATCTAAGAATGAAAGGCAATGCAGAAAAAGATAAAAAGTTTTTTTTTAAAAAAGAATTTAAATTGAAACTTTCTCAGAGTTTTGTGTTTCTCAGCATTTTATTGAATAAAGGTATACAGCTACTGAACTATACAAACCTGGCACCTACATACCAGGGTCGTGCTTTTAAATGGGAAACTCACCTCTTCCTCCAACAGTGGTGTTTCAATTCAAAAGCCCCATGTAAAAGGGGTTCCAGATAGTGGGCTGCTTTCATTTTGCCAGAGCAATCAATTTAATAATAGTGTTTAGTATATGACTGGATGACTTGACCTGGAATATGCACCATGAATAATGTGAGATTTTTTTTTATGGACGATTTGATACTGTTTGCTGTTGTCCGGTGTTGCATTAAAGCTTTAAATTTGTTAGCTCCATTTTTAGGAAACATGATGCACATTTTTTTCTCAGTCCTCACTAGAAACTACAATGGGTTAAGTAAGATTTAAAACAAATGTCGTTTTTGGGTGGGGTAATACTTTATCATTGTTATTTCACCCTTATAATATATAAGATAAAAACCTGACCAATTAATAATATCTTCTTTATAATTTTCCATCAAATTAATTTTGACCATATCATTAACTCTATGTATAATTGTTATTCATAGGAGTGTAAACTGTTCCAAGAGAGTTAAAGAAAATTGAGTAAATAATGCACAAAGCTTATCTTATTAAGTTAACCTTGAACCCTGAGATTTAATTAAACTCCTTTACTACAGGAAAATCACCACATAAGTAAGTTCTGGATCAGCAATGTAGAGCACTATGTCATTTGCATAAAGCAATACTTTTTGTTCAACTCCTTCCTTTACAGATCCCCAGATCTCTGGTTGTTTGCACCAAATAGATGGTAAGGAGTTCAAAAGTGACTGCAAGTAAAATGTTTGACTGACCATACAAAAGTAAGATATTGAGAGTGTATATACAGTAGTTCACATTAATTAACATTCAGGCATAGAATATAATAAATGAATCCTTGAAGATATATTGATTCCAAATCCCAATTTAAGTACTGCTATGAATATGTAACCATATTTAACCCCTTTTAAAAGCTTTCCTGCATCTACAGATTCCAGGAGCACACAGAATTCTGTTATTGTTTGTATAGTCTGAAATTAACAAATTGAGTTTAACTTTGCAAGATTATTCATTGCTATATTTGATTTGCAAAATCTTTGACCATACTCTTAACACCATTGTTCAATAATGAAAAGAAAAATGCCTGGTAGATTTCACTTTCTTTCAGGTTTTTGCCTTCCTAGGGAAAACCCGTAATTGATGTCTGGCATTTTGTCTTTGTGTCTGAAGGAAAATGTTATTTTCTCTAACTTCTCCAGCTTCCATGAATGTGGCAAACATTAACAGGACACATATATCAAAGAGTTTGTTTAATAAAAATCTAATTGATAGCCAAATAGACTGTTAAATCCTACAAAGCAAAAATGGTACAGGCCCAGATGGCTATCTAACAGAATTATACAAAAATCCCTTGAAAATTAAGCCTATTAATGCTTGCCATGTTCATGAAAGCTAGAGAAGATGTTCTTTTGTAGTATATGCCCAGTTTCAAAGCCAAATTTGATAAAAGCGGTGTTTGTATCAGATAGTTGATGACTTTTTAGCATTGTGTGATGGATATGGGAGCATGATGCTGTGTGATGTCATTGTGGCTATTCTGATCAATAAAAGGGTCTGGGGCACAATTATTTTTAACACTGAGTTTTTGCACATCATTTTATCAATCTCTGAGTGTGTATATTTTGTGCCTTTTGCTTATTTCAGCCTTGTGAAAGTTTGTATCCATTAACAGTTAGTCAGTACAGGCAGGTGGTCATACTGATAGCACAGCATATCAGACAGACTTCTTAAACCAATTAGGTTTTAAGGAAAGAAATAGTTCCTGACAGTGAATTTTAGCACCACTCCTTTTGATTAAGGTTTCCCCTAATTTTTATAGTGAGCAGCAAGGTAAGGTAATGGGTGTTATTTCAACGTAATACCTCTTTAAACACAGATTATGTCTAGTCCAAAGAGATGCTTAATTCTTTCATTGCATGGATCTCTTCTGATCATCCCAGATTCCTTCCACTGTCCATGGTCATGTTAGACAATTTAGCAAATCAAAAATTGGTTGGGCGTTTATGTGTGCCCTGTGGGAGACTTGTTCCCATCATGGGTATGATTCCTATTTTGCTCCTGTAAGCAGAAGAAAGCCAATGCTAAAATCAGATGAATGACATGGATGTTGTTGCCACTCCTTGTCATGCTGACATTTTGACATCCAACCATCCATCCATTTTCCAACCCGCTGAATCCGAACACCGGGTCACGGGGGTCTGCCTGTAGCCAATCCCAGCAACACAGGGCGCAAGGCAGGGAACCAATCCCGGGCAGGGCGCCAACCCACCGCAGCATTTTGACATTTAAATCTAAATAAAAGCAGAATTTCTCTAAACTAAATTTCATCATTAGTTACTCCTTAGTTAAGCAGTAAGTGCGCTCTGAAAGTGAGACATTTTTTTGATACTAAAAGGATGGCTATGGCAGAAATATCCTTTTTGAAAAATGCATTCCAACAATGAATCTATAACAATCAGAACTAGGGGCAATTTTTTTATTATTACATTACTATTAATATTCCTTAGCTGAAGAAGAATTATAAAGGCAAACCATAATCAAACGAAACCAAACCATAATACAAAGCAAATGCAGTAAGTCCAACATATAATTTCCAGGTTTTCCTATGGTCTGTGCACTTAAATATAATTTCATAACTTTATAATCTAGCAGACTTAATGCTGTGAAATTATTATCAATATCATGAAGATTAAACCTTGACATCAAGTCATATTTCCTTATCACGGAGCTAAAAACTGTTAATAACAGTTTTATTAGCATTACATTATATTTTCTGCTGTCAAGGAATGTATAAAATATTTTAAAAATACAGTATTTTTTTCACAAATGATAAAATACATAAGCAGACAATAAAATGAGCCCAGTCCTTTAATATTGAAGGTGTATCAGTGGTAGTAGATGCTATCCAAAAAAATGCAAAATGGACAGGAAAAAAAAATTTCAAATAAATTTCCCAAAAGTAAGAAATATGGGAATAAGCAGGAACCCAAACTGTGCCTGGCTTAAAACAAGGATTGACCAAAATACTAATTAAAAAGGACTCTTCACAAAATTGAGGTTTTCCTAGAAATGAGAACACTGAAACTGAGACGGCCAGGGGAGACAATGACAGACAGCAAAAATGAATGCATTAGTGCATAGTTCCTTTTTTCATGTCAGTCAAACACCTGTAAAGACAGTCATGGGTGCCTGGCTGAATATTTTACTGACAAAAGTTTTTTTTGTTGTTGTTGTTGTTTGTATAAGAGGTTGTTATATGAAAGCAAATCTCAAAAACTAAAGTGAAATGTCTTGAAACAGGAGAACACATCAAATTTTAGGTTTAAAAGCTTTCAAAATGCTAGGAGTGATTTAAAGAGTTGACAGCACACTAGTGACATCCAATGGATACACTGCCACACAGCCTGAAAATTTTAAATGTGTTTTAAAGCAATTATCCATTTCTTTTTTCAGTATAAAATGCAACTGAAGAAACAATTTCACCTGCCAGAACAGTGCTATTAGTTTTTAAAAAAAGACTAAAATGGAATGTCAGCTTTTAATATTGAAGGATGTAGCTAAGAACTCTGAAGAGCCTACAGAATGTACTGATTCATTCTCTTATAATAAGAATTAAATATTGGTTAATTTTCCTTATAACAAGAGTGAGAAAAAGGAATGTGAGGATTCAATGTACCCAAAGAATTTGAATAAATGTATCATTGAGGAAATATTACAAACAACTGACAAAAACAGATCTCACAACTGTTTTATTCAGGCTGCTTCACTCCTCTAAAGGTGGATGCACTGCTCAGTTTTTTCTAAACAGTTTGAGTAAAGATACTTCCCAAGAAAGTTTTTGTTTCCTTTATTTAGCTTTTAGAATATGTTAAAAACTGGAGTTATTTTATAGGACTGTAAAAGTGCAGATGGAATACAGTACAACGTGCAAAAGTCCTCTTCATGACAGTCATAGTCTTCTATAGTAAAACCAATATAGAAGATATTAAAAATCTGCAAAATGTAATGGCTCATGGAAAGAAAGGAGGATTGAAAGTAAACGATAAGTATAGATTTACAACAATTAAAAGGAACTACTTACAACTACTGCAGTTAAGCAACTACTGTCCTCCCTGGCCATCGGACCTTACTCTTATTCTATGTTAACTAATGTTGTCTTATTTTAATTTCTTACTTTGACTTTTATTTTTCTTTTCTTCATCATGTAAAGCACTTTGAGCTACTTTTTTGTATGAAAATGTGCTAAATAAATAAATGTTGTTGTTGTTGTTACGGCCAATGACAATAGATCTTCAGGTAGCTTATAGTCTGACCAAGAACTGCACTAGTACAAAACACCTGTGCCAACTACAAAGAGCATTAGGCTTAGAGTGTTCACTTGCAGACTGTTAGACAGAACATAGGGATTCTGTTGAACACCTGAAAGTGTCAATGAAACCATAAGCATGAAAAAGAATGGGTTGTGCTTACATACAGACAAATTAAAGAATTAGTATTATATTTTGGAACTGAGTAGAAAACCAATGAAAGAGTCAACTAATGACTCAAAAGATTTTGCTGTTCTAACAACATGAGTTACTTCTACATATAGAAACCCATAGAAATTCACACAAAGAGAGAAAGTAATGGATAGATACATTGTTAGGGTATGATAAATTTCATGAATGTGAATATATGTGTTAGAAGCCTGTTGTGTTATAAATCTTTAAATGTCTTCTCACTTACAATGGGAATGGACCACCATGAATTCTGTACCTAATACCGCATGTCCAAAAATATGATCTGACTTTTCAGTTTAAATTTCTTACTATAGCACTCTCAGCAGACTGAGCTTCCACAGCAAGGTGACAAAGAAGGATTTTAGATTCACAAAGACTGGCAGAATACTGATTCCTGTATCTAAGAAAAATGGATATAGACTTCCAAGGAAACACATAGACATGGTGATTTGACAGATGTCATTAAGAAAATTAATTTCCCTGGAGAGTTGACGCTGGTAAAGCCATGACAGCATTTCTAAGACAAACTCAGTAACTGATAGAGTCTTGCTAAAAGGTAAAGGGATAATTATCCCTTCCTCAATGAGATCAAAATTGACAAGCCTTATTCATGAGGGACACATAGGCATTAAAAAATTAAAGAAGTGAGGAACATGTAATGCAATAGCAATACATGACCAAAATATGGAAGTAGTTATAGTAATGATTGAATTTTCCAGTGTCCAAAGAAGGTGTGTGTTAAGAGAATCACAAGAAAGTATGAGCAGACATGTCTCATTTGGTAGAAAATATCTTACCAAGTATGTATAATTAATTACACTATGCATATCTTGCATTGCTGTCAAAAGCAACTACCAAACAAACCAATGAGACTGTTACAAAACTTTATATCTCCATGAATTTCTTGAAAGATAATGGGCTACCAGTTAGCAGTCATGACTTAATTTTAACATACGCTGTACCTAGGTCAGTTGAATAGCCTAGCTGAGAAAGGAGTGCAAGTGGTGAAAAAGCTGTTGAAGAAAGTAGCTATACTTTCTGTGTAGCTATACTACTCTTTTTCCTTCCTAACTGCAACAATAAAAGTTTACTTACCCCTGCCAGACTGTTGCTGGCAACCCCTTCACTAAACAGGTTTACTTTCACAATATATGATCTCCTGCGGTGGGCTGGCACCCTGCCTGGGGTTTGTTTCCTGCCTTGCGCCCTGTGTTGGCTGGGATTGGCTCCAGCAGACCCCCGTGACCCTGTAGTTAGGATATAGCGGGTTGGACAATGGATGGATAGATATATGATCTCTGTTTTTGAAGCCAATTCAAATCATTATGTTTGCAGTTAAGTCATTAATATAAGGCAACTTAATGGGATTTTGTTATGTATTGATATTCGCAAAACTTTAATTTTATAATACAAAAAATGGTTGATCAGCTCACACATACCCACAAATAAAATGTGAAACTCACCTTTTTAAAATCTTTCCCTTTTAAAACAAGGGAAACTAATTTGAGGATGAAGTCACCATTTTCTAAAATGCATAATATTTTAAATTGACATAATATTTTCAGAGCTGCTTAATCCATATTCAGGGTTGCAAGGGTGGTTGCATCACCATTAAAAGCAACATTAAGTGTATGGTAGAAAGCAGCCCTGGACTGGGTACCACTCCATTATAAAGCCCATCCAAGCAAATAGAAATTGAGAGAATTAAGAGTCATTAATTAACCTAACACACATTTATGTGAAGGTGGAAGAAGGCCAGAGTGCCCCAAGAAGAGTGCACCCAGATGCAAACAATGACTGGATGCAGGATTCAATCCCAAAATGTTGAATCTCTGAAGCAGCTATAGTAACTACTGTTCCAGCCTCCATCCTAAACTTACATGACAAAACATGATTCAGCAAATAAGCAGTATTTGTCACCAGTTTGTATGGTGACAAATACTAACATCAGACCTTTGTTATATATCATTTAGATAGTCAACAATACTCCCCATAAAGATAATTACAAACAGTTTGGAAGGTTTAGTTAAGTTTATATTTCAAGAAGAAGGGCAATGTGTTCTGTAATGGCAAATACTTGAAATATTTCCAAAAATGTGGTGGATCCTTATTTATAATTAAAGATGGAGACCTTAAAACAGCGAGGACATTGTTGAATTGCTGTATGATATTTTGTATGAAAACATGAACTTTATTTCAATATAGTGTGAATACTTAAGCTATTAAGTTTATTCTGTTTTATTCCTTCAATATATAGCCTGAATTAAGTGTACTCTTTAGAGAGAAAATAGTTATATCATTGAGAAGCCCATATAATTCTCAGAATCTGATTTGCTCTTGTTGTTAATATTAATTTAAACAGCTGTGCTGGAGTCTGTGTCACTGGACAAGTTTATTCCAGAGAGCCCTCAGACAAGTGAGCCAGGAGATATTTCTCCTTGTAGGTCTCCTTCCACGCCACGACATCTACGATATCGGCAGTCAGGAGGTAAGGGAAATGGTCAGCTTGATAGTAATTACAAACAGCAAATGTAAGCTAAATTTGCATTATCTGACTGTTAAATCTGGTGCAACTTGGGAGGGGTTTTCCTTAATAACAACCAGAATAAGAAAGGTAAAAGCCATGGATGAGACAAGCTTCCATCATAAGATAACAGACATACAGCCACACACACCAACACAAATTTATTGATACAGTGTAGTGGCAACAGTGAACTTAACAGCACATCTTTAGACTCTGAGATTTAAATTCTATTAACATGTAGGGTTTCTGACATATGATAACCTGGAATCAAAGTGGAGTCTAGAATCTATGAGGTGATGAAATAATTAATTACATACATATATTCAATATAAATGCAAATGTCTGTTAATAAATGGAGTAACATATATTTCTCCAAGATAAAATAACAGAAGAAAATCATGTCATATTGGGCATCCAACTTGAATTTAACTTTCGTATGATCTGCACTTGCGACTCTTGGTTGTTCTTTATAAAATTCACGAAAAAAAAACAAACAACAAACCCCACAGCTTTTGGCTAACCGCTGTGTTGGCTGATTTAAGATATCTTAAAATGAAATTCAGATATCTAAAAATATGTGTATTTTAGTATATCCTGAATGCGTCAACTGAAAAGTGCCTCACTATTTCTATTTTGTCAGTTGTTCCTCAGTTGAAATATATGGCTAGGTGAATACAGCATGTGTGTTGTGAATATGTGGGAGGGATTTTTTTTGCTAAGCCCTTTGTGTGGCCAGTTCTTAGGACACACATGCACCACAAAAGGGAGGTGGAATTGCACCCATAATTACAAATTCTCAGTGTCAAGACTTCGGCTGTAGCCTTGTTCAAGTGGTGAAACCAAAAAATACATAAGCACCCATATTCTTATACAGATGTTTACTGGTAAATATTTCAAACCAATGTGCACTATGCACACTTAGGAAATGATGTATAGGCCAAATGCACCTCATATATATCACACACTAAAGTGGAACATTTTTGTTAAAATGATGATGCCTGTTATCATAGTTTATCCCTTTTAGCAGTGTTTCATTTGCAACAATAAGTGATTATCAGAAATTTTCTGTAGTATTTTTCTATACACTTAAGTGTGATTTCTGTTATTTATGCTGTGTTTTAAACATCCCACTAGTTTAAAAATTAACTTACTTCCATGGGTTTTTGTAAATGTGAGTTACAGTTCTTGTATGCAGGTAACTCCACAGTTTTTAGGATACACTTTAAATCGCATCATGAAGATAATTTGTTTTATAACCTTGAGACTGAACTGCTCTTTTAAATGTGACCAGGGGTATATAGTACGGTCTCTTTTTTTCCATTACACACAGAACTTCCCGCTGAACCTTTTAGTACACAGATATCTCCACATGCAAAAGAAACATAAAGTCACAGCAGAGTAGATAAAGGCAGTAACTTCTACAGTGTTTACTCAGTTATTGGCCAATACACTAAATCATTGCACCATGATATGCTGAGATGCATCCACTTACTGAACCGGAGAAAATGAAAAAACTGCTCAGACATTACATCATTTACTACAATACTTTGCGCTTTCATATCATGACCTATGGCCCCAAAAGATTTTTGCATGTAGTTTTATTTTAATTGGCCACTGTGAACTCCAAATTTTGAACTAGCCAATCACTGAAATTTGTATTGACCAGCCTTCAAAATGTAATGAAATAGGGTTGTTACTAAATAAATATACTTTTTGAAGAGTAAAAGATATTGCGTTTAAAAATATGTTAAAAAGTTCACTTCCCTATATGATCTTCTCAGGTACAGTAGCATTGAGCTTTGCTTCAAGATATCTCAGATACATATTTTAACATATCTGGATATAATTTTCGGACATCTCCAATGAAATTTTACATATCTCAAATATGTTTAAAATATATCTAAAAATAGTTTCCTGCATGTTTTCAGATATCTCAAATGCATTTCAAACTATCTTCAAATTACTTCCTGCTCATTTTCAGATATCTCAACTGCATTTTAATATATCTTAAAATAAAGTGACAGTCCCATTGAAAGTACGGAATATTTTACAGGAAGTGATTTAAAGAAATTTCAAAATGAATTTAAAATATCTTAAGATGCACACCAAGTCAATTTCAGATCTTAAAATGTACTGAAATATTTTGAGATATTTGGAAATAAATTCTAGATATATTAAGATTTGAACTGCATTTTAAAATATCTGAAATTCATTTTGAGATATGTCTAAATGTTAATTTGGTTTGTCTTACAAAACTGCCCTTTTCTACAGTATGTTGTTGGTTCCCTCTAGGTGTTGTCAAAGGTAACAGATTTTGTCTAGAATTTTTGGGTATTCATATATTTAATAACATTTCTAGTCAAAACAGGAGATATCTGCTCATAAATTTCAACCAAATTGTCAATGTAATCTCAATAGCACAGCAGAAAATTGTGTATTTGTTGCATGCGTTTTTCATTTGAAAGCTCTTTCTCTGTTTCTGTTTTGCTTACTTTTTCAATAGGGCAATCTGTGGAAACAACCCGCTGTTCTGTGTCTCCGGCCTCTGCATTTGCAATTGCCACGGCTGGAGCAGGCCATGGGAGTCCACCAGGTAATTGTAAGCTTTAGTGCACTATGCTTTTTCCAGTTTACCTAAAAGATTAAAATTGTTTAAAGTGCCAATAGATTGGCCATACTGTAAGTAATAAAGAAATATATTCAATTCTGATGTGCTGTTTGTATGATTAGTGGGTATTTGTAATACATTTCCCTGCATGTATGTGCAGCTTTTAAGTAGTTAACTTCCAAAGTTCTGAAGTAACAGATACAGTACAGAGAATTAACAGACATCTTTGTGAAAAATGCCAAAAAAGATGGCCAGTTCATTAAGTACCATTGGTATTTGTGAATGATCCTCATCAATGTGATTACCAAAAGAAATATCTTCGAGAAATAAATATGAGAATAAAAATATGCCATCTCTATGTACATAATATGTCCCTGAAAAAACAACCATAAGGTGAAATCTTGTAAAATATAATCACCTCTAATTTAAAAGGAAAAAAAGGTATGCATTCCGGAGTTCCAAATATGACATCCTAAAAGAACAACAAATTCCAGTGAAATGAATACAGTCACTTCAATATTAATGGGACTTATTAAAACCCAATGTAAAGAGTCTTTATCCCTTCATTAATGACTCACCAACATGACTGTTTATCAGTTACCATTAAGCTCTTTCAACAACAACAACAACAACAACACTTATTTATATAGCACATTTTCATACAAATGATGTCATTCAAAGTGCTTTACAAGATGAAGAAAGAAAAAGGAAAAATATAAAAATAAGTTTAGGCAATACTAAGTAGCAAAGAAAAAAGTAGGAGGACAGAAAAAACACAAAAATCTGCAGGGGTTTCTGAGGCCACAAGCCTGCCCAGCCCCATATCTATAGTACCACATAGCAAACAAATTAAACTTATGGCCCTCATTGTTCTGTTTACAGTATTTTTACTTTAATAAAAATGTCATTAAAATAGTACATGCCTAGTAAAGACAAGGAGACCAAACATCAATAAGGCTTGCCAAAGAAATTTATAAGGATAAGACATGGCAGGGGTGGCAGCAGGTATTATTGCTGTGAGCTGGGTAGTGATTGCAGATGAGTGAGTGAGAGGGTAATGGAGAAAGAAACAAAGAGTGGAAGAGGAAATTACTTCTTTGTATTTTATTACTGGATCATCTACAATTTCTGCCACTTTCTTTTCCTTTGTAACAAGAGGATGAGATTGGCTAGACGCTGAAAGTTAGACCTTAAATGTGGCATCAGCAACAGCAATAGTAGGTGGAACAGATTAGCATAGAAAGATAAGATGTCTTGTACCTTTTTTTTCCTACAGCTGTCTGTAGCACCCAACAGAAAAGCCACATTGATTCTAATAACTGTGACAAAGATGCTTAATGAGTCAAAAATTGGTATTAAAATAAACCCCTTGTAAACATGAAAACTTGCCTGTTTGTATCCGGTGGGATATCTTTAGTTTAAATGCTCTAGAATAAGAAATCTGCTCCAGTATTTTTGCTATTTTTAAAGTAAAATACATATTTTAGTACTTCAAAATGAAAACAATAAATGTATAACAAGTAGAAGCATATATTATTAACAAAATGTTGCATTGTTAGAAAGAAAATCTGCCTCCACATGAGTTGCCTAGAAGAATTAAGAAACCCTTCTTCATGTTAACAATGTCCAACGTTACTGTAATTCCTTCTAAGAAATTTAGATAAGCAAAAAACTTTTTCAACAATTGTCAGCCACTGCGTTGATTTACATAATCTTAGCAAGTCAGAGGCAGCCAGCAGCACTCTTCTGTGAAGGAAGTCGCATAATGTGACATGCCCAGTGACTCACTTCAACTAGTTCACAATTTGCTCCAACAACATCAAACAGTCTTGTCTTTAATCATACAGTCAGCCTACGTGCATCAGAGCTGCCAACCAATGAATTCTCATCTGGAAGCACATATAGCAACAAGGAATAATAAATGTTTGTTTTGAACCTAAAAATGAGGTCTCTGTTTTATGTACCAAGATTGAATGGGAAAAAGATAGAAAAGGGGCTGAGATTGCTCCTAAACTTGCTATAGCTATTAACCCTTTGTATAGTGCTGGCTCCGTCAGGTAGCACACTATTGGCTGTCACAAAAGGAGTGCACACAAGGTCAGCCTGTAATCAGTAAATTAAACATGCCCACTGATTTTCAGTTGTGTAAACTGACATGGTCCAGTGACAAGATCAGCAACTGTGGTCAGTAGTCTGACATACTCAGCTACTGAACTAGACTAGAAATGTGACATCGGCTTCAGGCTAAAGGGTGTAAAATCTTTATTGATCATTCACTTTATCTGTAAAATTAAGTTTTATTATTGTGAGCTTTATAAATGCATTTTATTCATCTTTGCAAGTGAATTCTGAAATATGTGCTCTTTTCTGGCCTTCAAAAACTCCTTGTAACACTACTGTACATTTATTTTAATTGCAGCCTTCAACAACTCTGAGAGAATGTGTGACAAAGAGTTTATAATTCGAAGAGCAGCAACCAATAGAGTTTTAAATGTTCTTCGGCATTGGGTCTCCAAACATTCTCAGGTAAACTGATCTCAATTTGTAACAGATCACTGACTTGCACATTTGAAATATTGACATGTAAAATTAATCTCTGTGACTACAATACAGTATAGGAAATTTGATTTCCACAAGTACAAGAAATAGTGTATTTTCAGAGAGATCATATTTGTTTAATTTATGTGGACAGAACTGTGACACAATGGTTACAGCTTCTGCCTCAATACTACAGAATGCTAGGTTTGAAAACTGAACCCAACTACTTTCAGTGTGGAGTTTGCACTTTCTACCTATGTATGCACAGGTATTCCTTCCACATTCCAAAAATTTTCATGTTAGTTGAACTGGAAGCTGTAAATGGGCCTGGTATACTGTATGTGGGTGTGTGTTCATGAGTATTGTGCTCTGGAAAGTGATATGCAGATGTGGAAGATCAAATATATTATAACACTAGGAGTTGCTGTTGCTCCTCTAACCCAACAGACAAATGCTCAGGACACCAGGTAAAAGTACTAAGAAGAGTTTTACTTCTTATTCTTTTTATTAATATTGTACTAAGCACCATAGCTACCATACATAAGTAAATAAATAATCACAATAATAATAATAATTCTCTCCTCCAAACTTCCCAGAAAGCTCTGTCCTCTACCTCCCAACTCCGGCTCGCTTGCTGGGTCTTCAACAGTCCTTTATATAGTCCTTGACCCAGAAGTGCTTCTGTTCTTCCACTCATGTGACTTGTTAGCAGTTCTGGGTCAGATGGAGAATTGGATTTTTCTTCAGAGCAGAAGTACTTTGGGACTCCCATCCTCACAACCTGGGAGTACATCCGGGCTATAAATACGGCATGAGTCCTTCTGTTCCTTTACAGCTCTCCCTGGTGGCACCCACGGCACCCAACAGGGCTGTGCAACCGAAATCCGAGTCCCAGGATGCCCCGCAGGAATCCGGAGCACTGCCAGATCCCAGGGAAGCTGCCATCTAGCATTTTGGGGGAGGCAGTGTCCTGGAAAAGCTGCCTTCCCCCATCCTTCCATCACAGTGGCGTCCCGGCTGGGATGAGCTACCAGCCGTCCGCCACAATACAAAATGTGTGTTTGTAGTTCTTTCCTCTAGTATTTCAACTTTTCATTTGCCTGCTGTCTATGAATTTGCTTTTTTACTTTTAAATGGTGCCTATTTTGTCTTGGTCAGTTACCATAACTCAAAACCTATCTCTGAAAACCTCCTTCCTCAGAGGTGTTCATGAAAGGGTATAGGTAAAACAACAGAAGGCACTATAGTACCACAGCCTTTTTTTAGGTTTTTTGTAGGGTATTCAATGGAGGCTCTGATCAGGGCTCTCAAGAGACTGAGAGGGGAGTCTGAGTATCTTGGCTTGTGAGTATCCCAGATAAAAACCAAGATCCAGTCTTTTAATGACCTCTTAAGCACAGCCATCAGCAGTGTGTCTGTCGGCGGAGAAAGTGTTGACCTTGTCAAGAGGTTTACTTACCTCAGCAGTGACATTCATGTCTCTGGTGAATATTCCTATGAAGTCAGTTGATGGATTGGAAGAGTATGGGGTTCATGGAGTCACTGGAAAGGAGTGTGTGGTACTCCTGATATCTATGCAAAAGGGCGAACTTCCAAGTCTTTAGAGTTCTGTTGCTTCATGCCTTGCTATATGGTTGCGAGACATGGACGCTATCTAATGACCTGAGACAAAGACTGTACTCCTTCGGAACTGTGTCTCTTCGGAGAATCCTTGGGTACCACTGGTTTGACTTTGTGTAATATCTTGGCTGTATCACTGGCATATGAGTCCTATTAATCTTTGTCTCTAGAAAAAAACCTCCTTTGCTGAGGTGTTTCAATTGCATGTTCTTGAACCGCAGTAATTGCTCCATTTCAAAGTCAAAGTGAACTTTATTGTCATTTCAAACATATACAAGTATACTGATAGACGAAATTGCAAAGCTCAGGGTCCACAGTGTAACAACATGATGTGCAAAGACAAGACAAAGAAGTAGCAGCAATATTGACTTGTAGTTAGCAATATGAACATTGATGCAATGTATGGATAAATATAGTCAATAGATATGTAATATAATAATTATAAATAATAGATATAGATAATACAGAAATTATCAGTGTATGATAATAGTTGTTTAAGACATGTGTAAACAATGACAGGTTTAGAATGTTTCACAGCAGAAGGATATCAAGAGTGTCAAAATACTTAAAGGTCAGTATGAGATTTTCAGTTCTTTTCTACATGCACACTCGTCTTTGCAGGAAAGTGTTTTTAGAGGTGGATGAGGCAGTGTGGAAGATCCCAGGTGGCAGCATGGTGTTAAGGAGTCTGACAGCTTGGGGGTAAAAACTATCCTGCAGCCTGGCAGATCTGGCTTTGATGCTGTAGTATCTTCTCTTGGATGGCAGAAATGTGAAAAGTCCATGTTAGGGGTGTAAGGGGTCCTGCACAATGCTGCAGGCCTTGTGGACACTGCGTTTATAAAATATGTCCTGTAGTGAAGGGAGAGGCACACTAATAATGTTCTCTGCTGTCTTCACTATCCTTTGCAGCCGCTTGCGGTCGGATATGTTGCAGTTGCCATACCAGGCAGTGATGCAGCTGGTCAGAACACTCTCAATGGTGCCTCTGTAGAACATGGTGAGGATGGAAGGGGGAAGACTTGCTCGCTTCAGCTGCCTCAGGAAGTGTAGTCTCTGCTGGGCTTTCTTGATTACTGATGAGGTGTTATGCGTCCACATTAAGTTCCTCAATTATGTGCACACCGAGGAACTTGTTACTCCTAACAGTCTCCACATCTAAACCGTTGATGCTGAGTGGGATGTGGTCAGGATGTGATTTTCTGAAGTCCACGATTATCTCTTTTGTCTCTTCATCTGTGTCATTAGTACAACGTCTTGTTGCATTTGCTATGCATAGGTCTTTCGTAGCACATGCTGAAAAAATGTAAAAGTGCATTCATGTGCCATCTAGTGGCTTTGGTTGAGCATGAGCAGAGCGGATTGCTCCATACGCACACACACATAAGAACATAAGAAATTTTACAAACAAGTGTAGACCAATCAGTCCGTCTAGCTTGTTTGTTTAGATGATAGTTAAGCTGTCACAATATCTCATCCAAAAACTTCTTAAAGGTTGTCAAGGTTTCTGCTTCAACTAAGTGTCTTAGTACTTTGTTTGAGATTCCTGCAACTTTGAAGACCTGGATTAGATCCCCACTCAGTCTCCTCTGTTCAGGACTAGACAGGTTTAATATTTTTTCACAGTAGATGGAATGCACCTGGTTGCTCATCCCTGCATAGTGCTGTTAAGAACTCTACCTACATACACCTTTAAACAGCAGCATAGAAATTGTTTTTGGACCTGCTTGGTGCTTTTTCCCTAGAAGTACTACTGTTCTCTCATAGTTCTTTTTACCAAGGGATATTCTCTCACTAGTATGGTGCAATAATATGAAATATAACCTAAACGTGTCCTATGCACAGCGTATGAAGTCAGTATAAATTCTTTGCAAGACTGAATATAAGGAATTTCACCATTTTAACACTTCTGTGCTGAAGTGGAAGATTTTCTCTTATATATGTAGAGCTGTCCTTTTTAATTTTCTTTTGGAACACAAAATGTGTCTTTTTTGCTATCCATTTTATTGCATTCTAGTGTTTTCTTTTGCAGCCCTTACCAGCATGGATACTGTTATTATATTGTACAAGAGCCTCTGTTAAATTCACGCTCTCTTCACCTTGGCTTCAGAAATACTTTAAAGTCCACTCGTTTGCTTGAGTATTATTATGTAATGGTGACATTTAACTTATGTTCCAATTACTGAAATGGATGTTCATGGATTCCTGTAGAGGAGGCAATGGACTAACAGTACTTTGCAGAATATTTCTACTGCTCATATCTGCTTTTAATAGAATCTCTGCCTTTAATGCCAGTTCAGCTGCTTCCTCTGGCAATTATCCTAGAAAATAAAAACAAAAACAATCTCTATGTCTTTCATTGTATAAACTGTCCTATTAAATTATTTAACAAATAATATGGATGAGCATAGCTCTTCATTGAGGAATTGCTCAGGATCACACCCCTTTCCATTATACTTTACTCAGTCTGAGAGGAACACCTGTGGCCTCCAATAAATACTTATCTGTTAAGCAGAAGAAAAGCTTTCCTATGTCCAACTATATAAGAGCGGGACATCATGTTACACAGTGTGGCAGAAGGCTGTGTCTTTCAATCTTGCACTGCTCTAATCTTACATTACAATCACTCCTTCCCTGGAGAGCCCCAAATTATCACCTGCAAGAAATCACTTAGTGTGAGTCTTGCACTCACTGCTAGTCATCCTCTTTGAGAGTAGTGGTATGTGAGCTTAGAAGCTCTGGGTCAGAAGAAAAATCCTATCCAGCTGAAAAATAAGAGCATTCTCCCCTTAGCCTAGAAAGCTGGGCATCTGACCTTTACTGCAGATAGTTGGTTATCATACTGCTCAGTGGCACACTTTTTCTCTCTCTCAGCTTCCATTCTGCCTGCCCAACTATTACCAGCCAGTTCCTCAGCCCAAGAGCTTCAAACTAAGATGTTGTAGAAATTTCACAATTCTCAGGTTAAATTTTCAGTCTGGTCAGTGCTGGTAGGTGAACACAGCAATAAGTATCTTGCCTGGAAAAACTTTTTAATTACAATTATTATATAATTAGATTTAAAGTAACATATTCTGAAATTAAAGATTAAATGTATTTTCCTGACAGGTCAGTTTTGAGTTTGTTCTCCACAAATCCTGAATATTGCATTGTGAACTATCCAGTGTTCCTCACAAACAAAAATGCTACTTTATAGTGCTTTTATAATATTATACCAAACAGACTGCTAATTTGCAAATTGAAAATATAAATCATTAATGATAGGAACTATAGTCTTTTGATTACTGCTCATTATCAAAATGTACTTATTCTGATTCAAGATGGCCCCTAATCCTGCCTCAGGGCAGGAAAAAGTCCTGGAAGGTAAAACAGAAATCTGATATTATGTTATATTTTGCAGGATTTCGAGATGAATTACGAATTAAAAATGGGAGTCATTACTCTCTTAGAAGAAGTGTTACGTGACCCTGATCTGCTCCCACAAGAGAGAAAAGCAGCAGCTAATATTTTAAGGTGAGTATTTGGACAATGTTCTTATTGTACTGTTTTATCTTTTACAGTTTGCATACAGTTTCTACATTTGCGTACCAGTGTGCAATCTAAGAAACTTAGCCAAGATGATACCTCACAAGCTCAGGAATGGGAAAAAAAAACTTTATTTTGCTAAAAAAAAAAAAAAAAAAAAAAAACTTTAGAAGTCACACATAATCACAATAACCCTCACTGGTTTCAATATATATTGTCACAATCACGAGACATACTCAGATAAAGGTTTGGGACAGCCACCCGTATAATCTGGTATCCTGGCTGCAAAAGTCGTTTTTATGCAAATAAACAGCACTGATGTACACTGATGTGCATACAATTGAGTCCAAGACAAGACTGAGGAATTAGGACAAAGGGCAGGGTTTTAAATGGGAAGACAGGAAGTGAGGTCATAAGGATCAGGGACGTGTTCGTTCTCCATTGGTTTGGGCCCGGACGTGACGTCAGAGGGGCCGGAGCCAGTAAGGTCTCCTTCCATTGGCTCGGTCGCGGAAATGATGTCACGAGAGCCAGGTGGAATCTCCCGGGAATGGTCTACAGGCAAGAGAGAAAAAGAGTCAGTGCACTCTGCCACCTCCCGGCATATCTCAGAACTGCCGTCACTCAAGCCCTTTAGCTGCCTCCCATGCGCACGTGTGTGACAATATATATATATATACCGTGTATATATATATATATATATATATATATATATATATATATATATATATATATATATATATATTGTGAAGACTGGCTCGGACACAGACAGGCAGACACATACATTTCACCCAACACATGTTTATTTAATTGACTATTTACAATGTTCCTGTGCCCACATACCCCAAAGTCCTGGCCACAACACAATGCCTTCTTCAGGCCGCCTCCTTGTCTTCCTCCCGACGTCATCCTTCTTCCTCCCGATTCTTGTTCATGACTGGAGGGAGACGGCCCCTTTTATACAGACCCGGATTTGCTCCAGGTGCTCCCCGGCAATCTTCCACCGGCACTCCCCAGTGTGGCGGAAGTGTCGGCTGTGTACCCGGAAGCACTCCGGGTGTCCCTTCTCTTCCCTCCAGCACCTCCGGGTGTGGCGGAAGCGCTGGGGTCCAGGGTCCCCAAGGCATCAGGGCACCCCCTGGTGGTGGCCCCCAATACAACCAAGGCGGACGCCCCCTCGCGTTCTGGAGGAGGAATGAGCTCTCCTCCTGTCCTCCTGGGCATCCCGGACAGGGTTATATATATATTTTAGGCAGGTGTAAAAAAATGCTTTAAACAAAGAATGCTTTCAGAAATATAAATAATGATTTTGCAAAATGCAAAGTGAGCAAACAAAACAAAAATCTAAATCAAATTCAATATTTGGTGTTACTACCTTTTGCCTTCAAACCAGCATCAATTCTTATAGATACATTTGCACAAAGTCAGGGATTTTGTAGGATTATAGTCAGGTGTATGATCAACCAGTTATACCAAACAGGTGCTAATGATCATCAATGTCACATGTAGGTTGAAACACAGGCATTAACTGAAACGGAAACAGCTGTGTAGGAAGCTTAAATCTGGGTGAGGAACAGCCAAACTCTGCTACCAAGGAGAGGTTGTGGAAGACAGTTTCATGTCATGGCAAGATTGAGCACAGCAACAAGACACAAGGTAGTTATGCTGCATCAGCAAGGTCTCTCCCAGACAAAGATTTCAAAGCAGACTGGGGTTTCAAGATGTGCTGTTCAAGCTCTTTTGAAGAAGCACAAAGAAACGGGCAACGTTGAGGATCGTACACGCAGTGGTCGGCCAAGGAAACAGTGCAGCAGATGAAAGACACATCAAGCTTATTACCCTTCGAAATCGGAAGATGTCCAGCAGTGCCATCAGCTCAGAACTGGTAGAAACCAGTGGGAC
The DNA here is from genome assembly GCF_900747795.2 of Erpetoichthys calabaricus. Classification (NCBI taxonomy): domain Eukaryota; kingdom Metazoa; phylum Chordata; class Cladistia; order Polypteriformes; family Polypteridae; genus Erpetoichthys; species Erpetoichthys calabaricus. The sequence continues at coordinate 68,428,997 of NC_041400.2, read as the reverse complement.
CCAGGTACACCCATCTACTGTCCGGAGAAGTCTGGCCACAAGTGGTCTTCATGGAAGAGATGCAGCCAAAAAGCCATACCACCAACGTGGAAACAAGGCCAAGCGACTGGGGTGACGAAAAATGGCAGCAGGTGCTCCAGACTGATGAGTCAAAATTTGAAATATTTGGCTGTAGCAGAAGGCAGTTTGTTCGTTGAAGGGCTGGAGAGTGGTACAATAATGAGTATCTGCAGGCAACAGTGAAGCATGGTGGAGGTTCCTTGAACGTTTGGGGCTGCATTTCTGCAAATGGATTTGGAGATTTGGTCAGGATTAATGGTGTTCTCAATGCTGAGAAATACAGGCAGATACTTATCCATCATGCAATACCATCAGGGAGGCGTATGATTGGCCCCAAGTTTATTCTGCAGCAGGACAACGACCCCAAACATACAGCCAAAATCATTAAGAACTATCTTCAGCGTAAAGAAGAACAAGAAGTCCTGGAAGTGATGGTATGGCCCCCACAGAGCCCTGAACTCAACATCATCGAGTGTGTCTGGGATTACATGAAGAGACAGAAGGATGTGAAGAAGCCTACATCCACAGAAGATCTGTGGTTAGTTCTCCAAGATGTTTGGAACAACCTACCAGCCGAGTTCCTTCAAAAACTGTGTGCAAGTGTACCTAGAAGAATTGATGCTGTTTTGAAGGCAAAGGGTGGCTACACCAAATATTGATTTGATTTAGATTTCTCTTTTGTTCATTCACTGCATTTTGTTGATTGATGAAAATAAATGATTAACACTTACATTTTTGAAAGCAATCTTTGTTTACAGCATTTTTTCACACCTGCCTAAAACTTTTGCACAGTACTGTAAATATATATATATACAGTGCATCCAGAAAGTATTCACAGCGCATCACTTTTTCCACCTTTTGTTATGTGACAGCCTTATTCCAAAATGGATTAAATTCATTTTTTTCCTCAGAGGTCTGCAGACAATTCCTTTGACTTCATGCTTGGTTTGTGCTCTGACATGAACTGTCAACTGTGGAACCTTATATAGACAGGTGTGTGCCTTTCCAAATCATGTCCAACCAACTGAATTTACCACAGGTGGGCTCCAATTAAGCTGCAGAAAGGATGATCAGGGGAAACAGGATGCACCTGAGCTCAATTTCGAGCTTCACGGCAAAGGCTGTGGATACTTATGTACATGTGCTTTCTCAATTTTTTTATTTTTAATAAATTTGCAAAAATCTCAAGTAAACATTTTTCACGTTGTCATTATGGGGTGTTGTATGTAGAATTCTGAGGAAAAAAATGAATTTAATCCATTTTGAAATAAGGCTGTAACATAACAAAATGTGGAAAAAGTGATGCGCTGTGAATACTTTCTGGATGCACTGTATATATATATATATATATATATATATATATATATATATATATAGTAACAAAGGCTCTATATTGCACCCGACTTGACACAGATTGGACACGGGAGGCACGTATAAAAGTAAATAAACCTTTATTTTCTTCAGCTGGAGGGCACGTCTTCCCCATGTCCCCCAGCAACAACACAGTCCCAAGCACAAACTAACACACCAAAACACTTCTCTCTCTCTTCCACCCCAACTCCTCCTCAAGCTTTGTCCTCCTCCTCCTGACTCTGGCTGTTGAGTGGTGGTTGCTGGCTCCTTTTATGGCCCACCTGGAAGTGCTTCCGGTGCTTGATCACCTGTTTCCGGTTGCACTCCCAGGTGGGGCTGAAGATTTGTTCAGATGGACTCAGGAGCCCATGCAGTGCCCCCTGGCGGCCACCCCAGATCCCAATAGGGCTGTGGAGAACTCCATCTCCCATGGAGCCTTGCAGGAGGCTGAGGCACTGCTCCAACCCAGGGGGTTGGCCATTCAGCATCCAGGGGGAGGCACTGCACCGCCCAGGGCTGCTCCCACTGATGATTTATATATTTGAACTGACCTATATATTCACATGGATGTATCTCAACCAATTTATATATCTGAACAGATGTATATACCTAAACCAATCTATTTTAAACAATGTATATATCTCAACCAATGTATTTTGATGGACAGCTTTCATGTGCAGGCATCCTGGTCGGGATGAGTTCCAATTCTTTACCTGACCAGGAGACCAGTAGGATGTAAGGACAGGGAGACAACCTGGAAAGGCTATGGGCTCCTCCAACAAAATAAATGGCAACCTCCCTGGGTGATGCTACCAGTGTGGAAACCAGCAAGGCACACTGGGAACTGGAGTCCGATAGAGTAGACTTGTCATGTCCCATGGGTACCACCAAGGGGTGCTGTAGGTATATGTGATTCCAGCTCTCTGGTATTTTCAGTTGACCCAGAAAAGCTTCCATCAGGCTATGCCATGGCACTGGAAGTAGTTAAAATAAAAGGAACCACCCTGCCACTTTCGGGCAAATCGGAGTCGGAGGAAGGAACTAAGCTTGCCTGGAGGTGCGGAGAAGAGGAAGGAAAGAAATAAAAGAGGCATTGTGTGTATTGGAGACCCTATATATTATATATATATAATTGACAAATACAAAACAATGTATATACTGTATATCTCAACCAATATATCTGAACCAATGTATATATCTGAATGGATGCATTCAAACCAAATTATATATTCAAACCAATGTATCTGAACTGATATAAATATATATCTGAGCCGATTTATATACTTATGAACCAATCCTTTTTCCTGAATGGCCCCTCACATATATATATATATATATATATATATATATATATATATATATATATATATATATATATATATATATATATATATATATATTTATATATTCAATATCCTTCTTTTTGGAAATTTGTAAATGGCCACCCTAACATCCACATTCCTGCTCACTAAGCCAGTACAGAGTCATCAGCTTGCTATTGGCCAAAGGCAGGAAACGAGAGATACCCAGAGTAAAATCACAAAATAAAAAGAGAGAACATACAAATTCTAGCATGTTTCTGTTGTTTCTTCAAATTTTTAAACAATATATTATCTAATGAATTATACATTTAGCTCTATGAGTATATGGTCCAACAATATTTGTAATGAATTAAAGTATTTATGCTATGATACAGAAAGTAATATATCAATATATTTTGAAAGTCTTGAATGAAACTAAATATTAAGGGCATTTGGTGAGAGTAAAAGCCAAGTAATACTGGCTAAATAGTCAGTAAGGCAATCATGCTGGATGACCTTAGAGAGGTTAATTGTATTCCTCATTGATCCTTTTGTCAGTGCCCTTTCTCAGGAAGACCAAGATGATGCACAACTGAGAATTGAAGACATACTTCAAATGGTAAGTGTTAGTGGTTTATATTCCAAGAATGCCTTTCTTTCCCTTGAGCTCTGAGTGAGATTTTAATAACCTTTGGTGACAAAGGTCATGATCTATTTTTTTTTCTTTACATTTTGTACTTCCTTTATTTTTATTTTATGTGATCTTTGAAAAGTTAAAAATCCAACAGGTAAGCTGCTAATTCTATCCCTTAGAGTTTTCTTTATTTTAATGTACAGTTTGAAAGCCAATTAATAAAGGTCAGATTTGATCAAGAGGAGTAAAGCATTATCAAAATTGAGTATGCACAGAGGCCCCCAACTAGCACAATGTTGAATTGCTTAGTATTGATACTTCACAGTTCCACCAAACTGGAACCACATTTTCACATAGATACTGTACAGTATATGGATGTATCTTCAGGTACTCCAGTTTTCTTCCTACATCCTTAAGATATGCAGCTTAGTTTAAATGGCAATTGTTAACTGAGCTGGAGTTAGTGACTATTGGTGAATGCATGAGTGTGCTCTGTGATGGACTGATACCTCAATTAAGGTTTCATCATGACTTGAAATCAATGTTGCCAATATGAACTCAGGTTCCACAATCCAGAATTGAATAAAGAAAGTCTTTGAATGAATGGATTGATGCAGAGACCCCCCAATCTATACCTTATAGTCCCAGTTTATATAAAATTAAATATTTGAATTGAAAATGCTCTTTTGGTTAGAATTTATACAAGAACAATTTGTAGTTGAGACAAGGTAAGTGTAAATAAACTTCATTATCTCCGAGGGAAATAGTTTGCAGCAAAAATATCTAAACATAAAATACTGTAGCGACCCTACTGTAACAGGTTTAAAAAAGGAAGACACAGCAGGACAAAGAAGTGCTTGCAGAACAGTTTATTCTGAACAGTCAAAAGAAAAAAAAAAGGAATGCACAAATGTAAAACAAAACGAGCGACCTTTAACTTGTACTATTTACAATTATCTATGAATGTCTCATTGTTATGGCCAAGAGAGATGCCGTCAAAGGAAACTGCGGTTCATCACACATAGCCCACCTCCCATTCTGAGGTCATCCATCATCTATCTAACCCACACCTTTTCATTGTCCCTGAACCACCCAGAAGTCCTCGCCTTCATTCCCATCCCCTCTGTTCAGGGTACCACCCCTTTTCTTCCTTTTAACTTCCAATAATATCCCCGACGCCAGCCCTCCGCACCACTCTCCACCCTCCCTGCTAAACCCAATAGCCACCTCCAGGCCTCAGCCCAGCCTAGATGCCACAATATCATTCTGCAGATGCAAGATGTAAGTCAGAAGGAAAAAAAAAGATCTTTTTGTGCAATCAGAAGACAAGCCGTGGATTTCTAAGGGCTCAGAGAGTACAATGTAAAAACTTATTAAAATAATTATTAACTTAATCAATAATTAAAATTATATATTACTAGTGTATCAAACTTTCAGGTTAATCATATGATTCTTAAAATGATGCATTTACCTATTTTTAAATAGAATGTACTTATATAACCCTAAAACATATCTTATTCCAGGTGAAACTGAAAATATTTTTCATCAAAAATTATAACTCATTATTTTATGCATTAATAGCTTTAGGACTGAAAGTTTATCCAGATATTAGCATTATTCCCAAAAATGAAAGTCCTCTCACACAGATGTTATTGATTAAATGGCTTTCCAAGCGGTGATGCATGTTGAGGCTTTAAATTATAGGTTTCTAAGAAGATGAGCCTCTTCATTGCTTTTGGAAATTTGATTTCTCCATTTTACCCTAATTCTCCTAGTGCCTTTTTCAAGAAATGCAACAAAAGAACAAGAATATTTTAAAGCCTCATGCTTGGCTGCATACAATTGACAGACAAGGCAAATTTGTGATCTTTTAACTTCCTCAGTTCATAAAGGAGATGGCGCAGTATAATAGCCATCTGGTGTCGCCAGTGTTACTATGGCAGGAAAGATCATTTTAATTAATTTTAATTTATAATGACCATCACTTACTGAGTAACTTTGAACAGTTTGTTTTCTTTAATGTCACATTTGACTATTACTATCTTTCTGCGATTAATCAAATTCCTTACTACTGATTTAATATTGGTTAAAATCCCATAAATGCAGTAAATGTCAATCACCATGAAGGTAAGAAAGGAAAACTGAAAGTTGTGTCATACTATTGCTTCAGTGAGTATGATGTATTTGATATTTTACACCAATCCAATTGGTTTATACTAAATCAACTTGATTTCATTAAAATCCTAAAGCAGTGAAATTCTGCTTCACATTTCTGTAATATTTTATCTAATACAACACATTTTTCTCCAACCTACTCTTTAAAACTGAAGGACCAGAAAAGCTTCCCCTTTCTATACTTCATTATGGTAAGATCTATGTTTTGTGTATAGTTAGAAGTGATCAAAGTTATCTTCTAGTTAGTTTTTTTCTTTTCTGCTAATTTCCTTTCCTCCATTTTTTCATCCTATCTTGCATAGATACAATGTTCTCTTATGGTTTCATTTGATTTTGCATTGAAAACTGTGATGCATGATTTTACAAAGTACATATTCATTTAAAACCAGGTGAAGTTCTTTGGCAGAGGTTTAAAAGGTTTCATTACTGTTTGTTTAAGAAGAAGACCTAATAAACTGTTTAATAAAATAAACATTTTTTCATTCGTTTCTTAATTTTCTAGACCTGATTGAATTAATCTGGGTCGTGAACATTCACTCACTCACTCTCACTGGGCCAATTTAGATTCACCAGTCAGTCTAACATGCATCTCTTGGACATAGTGAAGGAACCACAGTGACCCAAGATAACTTAATTGTAGAAGGAGAGTCTGTGTATACTCCACAAACAGATGCCAAACGCTTCAGTGAAGCAAGAAATGTGGAAATCAGCACACGGATCTGGTGTTTCCCAGGATTGGTCTGTAAATTGTATGTCATATCATTCAGCCTGCACTGAGTGGATTTAGGATGCCATACAAATGAACTATTTAGTACTGTTAAAACTGCATTATTGTCCCATCCAAGTTGACCAAAACCAGGGCTTCTTCAAATATGTTTCAAGGTCTCCGTTTACCCATACTGCCCCTCTAAACATTTGAACTACTGTCTCAACCTAGTGTTTGTCCAGACACCATATTTTATCCTGGAAAGGTTTTGGGGTATCTTCTCCTTAAAACAAAAATCCCTTTAGAAATGCACAGATAAACCTAGAGTTAAATGTCATACCTCCATCGCTATTTTCATCTGCCTATTTTTACACTTAATAGCCTTTGGGAATATACAGTTCCCAGTTGCAATGTACTTGCACCTATGACTATTATCCAATAGAACAGTGTAAATGTGCAAGTGGGAAAGCAGGCTTAATAAGTTTGAACTATTAAGCATTAAATACCTAGTGCCATAAAGCAAATATAATGTGACAATTCACACCATAAAACCTGAATCATCCTGTGGTTCATATTACGTGACTTTTCCAGCAATTTTCAATCCTAACCTTCATTTACATAATCTTTAAAGCAATTGGCGGTGCGCTCCTGTGAAGCTGATCACCTAATGTGATATACCCAATGACTCACTGAAACTAGTCTGTAGCTCCCTAGGATAAAATCTGTTTGATTTTTAGAAGGGGTGGGCTGTATGTGCAGGAGAGCTGCTCATCTGAAAGTACAATGCACAGAATGTAGGAATAAAGGCCATGTGGTTTTAAACCTCACAAACAGAAGAGAAGCTCATTATGTCTGATTTCTCATATTTTACATGTTAAAACATAATGAAAAAAGAGAAAAAAGGGCAAAAATTGTGGCTGAACTTGCCACAGCCATTAGCCGTTTCTACAGTGCTGGCACAGCAGCAGCTCTGTCAGGCAGCATGCTATTGACTGTCAGAAAAAGAGGCGAACATGACTACGCTGGAAAGTTGGAGCTCGGTTGATTAATATGACATGGGCTTCAGTTTTCAGTCATGTAACTTGAAATGGTGCAATGACAAGATTAGCAAGTCTAACATACCTCATAACACAAAGTCATATAATGTGACATTGGCTTAAGCAGACAAAGATCAGTAACACATCAAATATATGTGCTGATTACCAGGGGCCTCATGCATAACGCCGTGAGTAGAATTCACACTAAAACATGGCATAAGGACAAAAGCGGAAATGTGCGTCCATAAATCCTGGTCAGTGTGAAAAGTAATACACGTGCGCGCGCCTGCTGCCACTCCACCGGACTCCTCCCAGAATTACGCCTCTTTGATTATGCAAATCAATATAAATACCCCTTAAGGTCAGCATTCTGTGAAAAGGCAATGACAAAAGCATGGGGGGGAAATAAAAGAATTTCAGCGAATACCAAGTGGAGGCAAGGAAAAACGTACTATTTGTTGGTTTAAACAGTGGTATAAACAACAAAAGGAAGTTGATCGAGTGACATAGAGTGTCGGAGAAACTGAAAAGCTCAAGTTCACAAAGTCGCACAGTGCCCGAAATAAAAAAGTTGTCAGATATCAAACTCGCCGTGAAAACACGAGTCGTAGCCCACCGTCTGAGTGTCATATGAAAGCTTATTAGGGTACAGAGAAAAAAAAATAGGCACACAGTGAGAAAAAAGCACGAAATATCAACTTTAATCCTGAAATTTCCACTTTAATCATGTAGTTTATTTTGTCATTAAAGTAGAACATCATAAACTTCATCTTAAAATCATTTAATTTCATAGTTTCTCAAATTCATTATAACTAAAGTAGCACGTTAAATGCTTTGTTTTGTATTTGATCTTCTATGTGCTCTATGTGTGTGAATCACTACTGCTTCTTAAACGGGCTTCTCTTCCTCCGACAGGACACAGAATCCATTACATTCGTGATATTACAGCTCTCTGAATAATTAAAATACTGAGAAGTATACGTGATATCATTTTCATGATGATAGGAGTTAAAGCATGTTATTAAACATGGGAACACGATGGCGCAGTGATTGTTCCTGCCTCACGCAAGATGCTTGCTGTGCCGTGCATGACCTTCGATGAAATAATTTATTGCAGCAGTACTGTCTCTTTCAAACATACTAACCCCCAATTCCTGTCCTTACTTTTCTTTCTCCAAATACCCAATTGCCACACAATCACCTCTGTCATAGACGTTAAGCCATCTGTAAGCTTACAACGCTGATTCTTCAAAACTTTTAAGGAACATTGAAATATCTTCGTAGTACATATTTAATTATTCTATCCATCTATCCTTCCAGTATCGCGCCAGTCCCAGCAAGAATACAGCGCAAGGCAGGAACAATCCGTGAACGGAGCGCCAGATCCTCGCAAGTGCTGCAGCACCGTGTCTTTACATGTTTAATTATTAACAATATAGATTATTTAAATGAAGTTCAAGTTTTATCTCTATAATATAATAAACATATTTTGCTGCATTTCATCTTAAAAATTATATCATCATCATATGTAAATACGCGCTTTATAAAGTGGCTCAGGTTGTGCAATATTCTAACTGTATCGCAAGTTTACAGTGAGGTAATTGTACTTATAAGTACAAAGCGTTATACAAGGAGCACTTGATAGACTGATTGAGTGCGTTTATAGTTCTTGGGATGGAACTGTTTCTGAACTGCGAGGAAAGGCTCTGAAGCGTTTGCCGTATGAGAGCAGTTCAATAGACAGCATGGCTGAGGCAGCGTGAGAGTAATATGGAAAAAGATGATCCACTGTGGCAATCCCTAACAGGAGCAGCTGAAAGAAGAAGGTGCAGTGAGAGTAACAACATTAAAGCAGCTGTGGTATTTAGGATAGTTTGACCATTCTGTGGACAATTATATTGTTACAGGTTAATTATAATCAGATGCATTAAACTAATAAACAATATGTGGTTAATTTCAGTGTATTTATGAAGTCAGGGAAGTGGATCTAAAAAAGAAAGGGAAACCACACTTTGAAGAGTAGCACTGCTTTGATGCTGGGTGCTGCCATTTGCAAAACCAAGCAGAGAGAACTTGCGTACACCAAGCATTTAGCTACCGTGAAAATGTGTGTGGCTTTACGCCAAGTTTAGGTTTTATACATTGTGATTTGAGCGTAGAAATGGGCTTACGCAACATTTTTGTGCATACACACCATTTATGCATGAGGTCCCAGGTGATATTTATCTTGTAGTTGCTTAAATTCATGGCAATGACTAAAAGCATTCTTAAGTTTGATTTCTCTCTGTAAACACCTTTTTTATCTGACCTTATATATACTTAGACATGTTTCTAACCTCATTTGATTGGGGCACATGAATCTAAGTCCTGCGTCTATCGCGCCATTTGCCTTTTGGAGTTCATAAGACTAAATTACATTTCACACATGTAATAGTACTTTAAACCCAGAAACGAAGGGTTGAGGTGAAGTTCAAAAGTGAAAATCACACAAAAGTGGAATGATACAGCAAAATGTGCCTGCAAAAACCTTGCACCCAGAAGCTTGTGGGTTTGGGTGATTTTCTGGTGCACTTGTAGTACTATAAACTTTGCAGTATATGTGCTTTGTGGCAGCATGTCACTTATTTATTTGATTTTACTTATAACATAACAGGCTGTTTTAACATAGGAAAGAGAAATAAGGTATCTTTTGTAAAAGTTCTCAGTGACACATTTAAGTGTTTTTGCTACTTCTTTACAAGTTCATCTCCTTTCTTATCTTTTTCCAACAATTTTTCTCTCAAATTCAAATTTTGTGAATGGATAATAGTTTAGAACAGAGGTGTGCAACGTTAGCTCTGAATGAAGGTTTCTGTTCTAATATGAATACACAATTAAAAATCAATCACTTGCCAAAAACAGATTTTATTTAATTGTATGGCCTGTTACTGTTTTCATTCTGCAATATCCGGTCATTTTTAAATCATGGATTTTTATCTTTCCAAGGCTTCTGAAAATCAAGTTAAGAAAATTTATAGATGGATATCATCCAAAAGATTTGTAGCCTGAATCTGATTAGTAATTCTCAGTCACCCTTTTTCTCTTCCATTTCCAAATATTTAATTAAGACAGACAGTTCACAATAAATACACACAGGTGTAAATGGAAACAAGTTAGACAGAGAACTTGCTGGGTATTTTGTCATGTGTATCTTATTGCTAATAAGCAGCAATTAAAAATAGTGGATGCGGCTGTTTAAGGTGAAAATAAGAATTTTCAGGGTGCTGAATATTAACAAATGTGACATCTAAAATAAAGCACGAAAAATATTACATGTACAATAAGTGCTTCTACAGCAACAGTTGAACAAAAACAGTCCAGGACCAGCTTTACAAACCCCTGGTTTAGAATAGTGACCACATAAAATTAAATTTATTGAGCAGATAGTGCAAAATGTTGCTAGGACAAGCACATTACTGGGTTGGCACAAGACAGAGTAGGTCTCAGGGTAAAAAGTGTGAGTCATACTAGCATTATCAAGAGAGATCTAGTCTAGATCATAGAAGATGCTTCTATGAGAGCTATGTTTGTAGGGAACATTGTGCCCTGTCTGTTTGCTGCATACACCAGAAGGGCATTTTTGGGGTCACAAGAATAAGCCTTACAGAAAAGAGAGCGGGGGAGAGAGAGAAGGAGAGAAAAAAGAAGCAGCTTGTACAGAAGAATGCAATTGCCAAAGAGAGGGTAAGGCCAAGTGTAATAATCCGGGTCAGAATTCTTGGTATCATGTTGACCCTTTAAGAAGTCAGACAGAAGAGTGTAATGCTTAGTGATTACGGCCATTCAAGGCCTACTAAAGGTCCTCTGGGCAAAGGGATACTACAGTAGGTATTGCTCAAGGCAGTTCTAGCCTGGTATCCCTGTACTGCCACCCCTCAGCCCAGAAGTTATTCAGAGACTTAGTCAGAAATTTTCGCAGGAAGGGGTTTAATGTCATCTCAGTGTGAAACTCAAATTGATTCTAGAATTGAGAGGCACGTTTATGGTGGTTGATTTTGAGTCCAGGAGCAGTAAGCAACTTGGGAAGCCAACCTACCAGACAGATAAAGGAAGAACACTTGTATTGTAAGGGATGGAGAAGTACAAGGTTATTTTTACATACTTTGATTTGGAGCTAGTTTTTTTTCTCACTCTGTTTCTCCCTTCCTATAGATCATTTAGTACAATAAAGGTAATATTCTAGTTTACCTTTTGCTTCCTTGGACTTATTTAGAAAGTAGATTCCCACCATCACACTTATTAAACAGTAACTATTAGCATTTAAGGTAAATATGAAGTTCTTTCTTAGCCATGGCTGCTTATTATTTTACATTGCATAAAATTTGAATTACAGTCATGGATGAAATTATTGGCACCCCTGGAATTTTCCTTGAAAATGCACCATTTCTCCCAGAAAATTGTTGCAATTACAAATGTTTTGGTATACACATGTTTATTTCCTTTTATGTGCATTGGAACAACACAAAAAAACAGAAAAAAAGCCAAATCTGACATCATTTCATACAAAACTCAAAAACCGGGCTGGACAAAATTATTGGCACCCTCTACTTAATATTTGGTTGCACGCCCTTTGGAAAAAATAACTGAAATCAAGTGCTTCCTATAACCATCAACAAGCTTGTTACACCTCTCAACTGGAATTTCCAACCACTCATCTTTTGCAAACTGCTCAAGGTTTCTCAGATTTGAAGGGCGCCTTCTCCCAACAGCAATTTTGAGATCTCTCCATAAGCATTCAATCGGATTTAGATCTGGACTCATTGCTGGCCACTTCAGAACTCTCCAGCGCTTTGTCTTCAACCATTTCTGAGTGCTTTTAGAGGTATGTTTGGAGTCATTGTCCTGCTGGAACACCCATGACCTCTGACGCAGACCCAGCTTTCTGACACTGGGCTCTACATTGCGCCCCAATATCTTTTGGTAGTCTTCAGATTTCATGATGCCTTGCACACAGTCAAGGCATCCAGTGCCAGAGGCAGCAAAACATCCCCAAAACATCTTAAAACTTCCACCATGTTTGACTGTAGGTACTGTGTTGTTTTCTTCGTAGGCCTCATTCCGTTTTCTGTAAACAGTAGTATGATGAGCTTTACCAAAAAGCTCTACCTTGGTCTCATCTGTCCACAAAACGTTCACCCAGAAGGATTTTGGCTTCCTCAAGTACATTTTGGCAAACTCCAGTCTGGCTTTTTTATGTTTCTGTGTCAGCAGTGGGGTCCTCCTGGATCTTCTGCCATAGCGTTTCATTTTGTTCAGATGTCGACGGATAGTTCGAGCTGACACTGTTGCACTCTGAGTCTGCAGAACAGCTTGAATATGTTTTGAAGCTGATTGGGGTTGTTTATCCACCATTCGGACTATCCTTCGTTGCAGTCTTTTATCAATTTTTCTATTTCGTCCACGTCCAGGGAGATTAGCTACAGTGCCATGTGTTGTGAACCTCTTGATTATGTTGCGCACAGTGGACAAAGGAACATGAAGATCTCTGGAGATTGTTGATATTTTTCCACAATTTTTGTTCTCAAAGTCCTCAGACAATTCTCTGCTCTTCTTTCTGTTCTCCATGCTTAGTGTGGCACACTCAGACACACAACAGAAAGGTTGAGTCAACTTTTTTCCATTTTAACTGGCTTCAGGTGTGATTGCTATATTGCCAGCACCTGTTTCTTGCCACAGGTGAGTTCAAACAAGCATCATATGCTTGAAATAAAACGATTTACCCACAATTTTGAAAGGGTGCCAATAATTTTGTCCGGCCCGTTTTTGGAGTTCTGTGTGACATGATGTCAGATTTGGCTTTTTTTCTCTGTTTTTTTGTGTTGTTCTAATGCACATAAAGGAAATAAACATGTACTGTATATACAAAAACATTTGTAATTGCAATAATTTTCTGGGAGAAATGGTGCATTTTCTGGGAAAATTCCAGGGGTGCTGATAATTTCGGCCATGACTGTATATAGAATAGAGTTTATTGCTGTATTACCTTTTTACAATATATTTAATATTTCAAGTATTATATAGACTCTGACAGTATCCATTTTATGCAATGCAATAAAACATGTTTGAGAAAGGAACGGACAGTATTTTGGTAGTACCCAATGAAGAGCATTTTGATAAAAATAAGTGGTAAAATCTTTTATGATTAATTTCTTTCAAGGATGAATTAATCAATAATTAATGAATTATGAATATTATGAATTAATAAATAATCTCAGGATATGACTTATTTTGAAAAGAACTAATAATGGAGCACAGAAATATACAAACTAAATACAAGTTGGTCTCTTTATTTCATAGGTAGACTAACAAGGATTTGTTCTGTACCTTTAGGCAGAGTATCCAAAAGCAGAATGTTTTGAAAGCCTATCTGCTATGGAGCTCGCTGAGCAGATCACTCTCCTTGACCACATTGTGTTCAGGAGCATACCATATGAGTGAGTATTTTTTTATTGTCTTTCTTCATGCCTTCCTTTATATAAATGTTTGTAGGAGCATTTGACCCTTAAAGGTGACAGATAATGTGAATAGTAATTGCCCAAGTGTGCTTCATGAAAGGAACTGGCTAAGTGGGTAAAAGAGACACTGCAGTAAAATTGATAGCTATAACTAGCTTAATTTCTGTTAGGCTATTAATAACTTAGAGATTTATTATTCTTTATTCTCCTTAGGTTCACTCAAGAACAAAAATAGAACATAGTAATATATAATTTATGTGAAGCTCTATAGTTTATGACAAAGAAATCAGCGGACTCATATATCTCAGAGAATCCTGAAGAAACAGATAAATGAAAGTTGAAAAATAGTACATGCAGTTTTAATGACAAAGACGTATTAGTTTATAAAAGACTTACATATAGACACGTCCAGTCAGAAAATTTTAATTTCTGTTAAAGAGTGGAAGAATAAACTTGAAAGAGAAAGCAAGAAGGATAATATTTCTATCTTTAGATGGGCACACAGAGGATTTTTAGATTTCTGTTGTTGTCTTACAATTATTCACTTTCTACCTTTGTTCTCATTCTAGTGTGCAAATAAGCAATGTGCTAGAAAAATAATGTTGAGCTTTTAATAAAAGTATTCTTTCAAACAATATTGTATGCCACAAAAGATGTGTCACAAACTGAATTTAAATACTTGCACACTGGACTGTATATATATCACATGTATAAAGAACACCGACAGAAGAATACAAAATGAAAATATGGAAACATAGGCTGACTCAAAAGTCAAAGGAAATAGACTAAGAAACAATCAGAAACATTCAGATAAGCAAATCACTAAAACTTAGAAGATTCCTGTCCTTATTAAAATATTGTATAAGACAATGTAATAGTAGTCATTGAGCAAACTGTCATCATAATATCAGAGTAATTGAATTCTGAGCACTGTAAATTTACTGATATATGCAAGTTGAATTATTTATTTGAGATATCCCCGGTACTGTGATGCGAACTATAGAAATTTAGCAAATTTCAAAGCAGAGACATTAAATCATAATTTTGTGAACTTATTCAAAATTTCTGAATATAAGTCCCATTATTGAAAATGCTTTTGAACTTAAGTCATTTTTCATAATTTCCGGATGGCTGTTGATATTTGTGTTGGTTAATATTTGCTCATTTTCTTTTACTGTTTCGAATTATCTTGAAGGAATAACTAGTGGTAACAAGGAGCTTGATCAGAGAAATACTATTGTACTTGAATTAGAATGATGAACTTTTATAACAGATAGAAACTTACAAATCACCTTAACCCAGCTTCATATTTTCAATGTATTATTTATCTATTAGGTCAAATTACAGTTAGTAGTAAGTCATAAGAAAAATGACATTCTTCTCCAACTGACTCTTTTGTGAAACCAGGATCATTTGTGCAGCCTTCCCATATTACCCTCAGGCTACCTTTTTCTGATAAAGTCAGTGCTAGTCAGAGCTTAAAGTCTTACTTTACATTTTCAGGGAATTTCTTGGCCAGGGATGGATGAAGGTTGACAAGAATGAACGAACACCATACATTATGAGGACCAGCCAACACTTCAATGATGTAAGTTTTTCTTTTCTTTATTTTAAATAATATAAGAATTTATCAAATAGTGTTGCCTCAAGGTCAATAAAATGTTCATTTGGTCATCCACTTGACCTGTGACCAAGGCCTTAATGCAATGTTACTAACCAGTTAATTTCATTATGTAAATTGTTATTTGTTTTGCCAAGTAGACATTGCATCTTTAAATATACAGTGCATCCAGAATTCACAGCGCATCACTTTTTCCACATTTTGTTATGTTACAGCCTTATTCCAAAATGGATTAAATTCATTTTTTTCCTCAGAATTCAGCACACAACACTCTATAATGACAAAGTGAAAAAAGTTTACTTGAGGTTTTTGAAAATTTATTAAAAATAAAAAAACTGAGATATCCCATGTACAAAAGTATTCACAGCCTTTGCTCAATACTTTGTCAATGCACCTTTGGCAGCAATTACAGCCTCAAGTCTTGTTGAATATGATGCCACAAGCTTGGCACACCTATCCTTGGCCAGTTTCGCCCATTCCTCTTTGCAGCACCTCTCAAGCTCCATCAGGTTGGATGGGAAGCGTCGGTGCACAGTCATTTTAAGATCTCTCCAGAGATGTTCAATCGGATTCAAATCTGGGCTCTGGCTGGGCCACTCAGAGACATTCACAGAGTTGTCCTGAAGCCACTCCTTTGATATGTTGGCTGTGTGCTTAGGGTCGTTGTCCTGCTGAAAGATGAACCATCGCCCCAGTCTGAGGTCAAGAGCACTCTGGAGCAGGTTTTCATCCAGGATGTCTCTGTACATTGCTGCAGACATCTTTCCCTTTATCCTGACTAGTCTCCCAGTTCCTGCCGCTGAAAAACATCCCCACAGCATGATGCTGCCACCACCATGCTTCACTGTAGGGATGGATTGGCCTGGTGATGAGCGGTGCCTGGTTTCCTCCAAATGTGACGCCTGGCATTCACACCAAAGAGTTCAATCTTTGTCTCATCAGACCAGAGAATTTTCTTTCTCATGGTCTGAGAGTCCTTCAGGTGCCTTTTGGCAAACTCCAGGTGGGCTGCCATGTGCCTTTTACTAAGGAGTGGCTTGCGTCTGGCCACTCTACCATACAGGCCTGATTGGTGGATTGCTGCAGAGATGGTTGTCCTTCTGGAAGGTACTCCTCTCTCCACAGAGGACCTCTGGAGCTCTGACAGAGTGACCATCGGGTTCTTGGTCACCTCCCTGAATAAAGCCTTTCTCCCCCAATCGCTCAGTTTAGATGGCCGGCCAGCTCTAGGAAGAGTCCTGGTGGTTTTGAACTTCTTCCACTTATGGATGATGGAGGCCACTGTGCTCATTGGGACCTTCAAAGCAGCAGAAATTTTTCTGTAACCTTCCCCAGATTTGTGCCTCGAGACAATCCTGTCTCAGTGGTCTACAGACAATTCCTTTGACTTCATGCTTGGTTTGTGCTCTGACATGAACTGTCAACTGTGGGACCTTATATAGACAGGTGTGTGCCTTTCCAAATCATGTCCAATCAACTGAATTTACCACAGGCGGACTCCAATTAAGCTGCAGAAACATCTCAAGGATGATCAGGGGAAACAGGATGCACCTGAGCTCAATTTTGAGCTTCATGGCAAAGGCTGTGAATACTTATGTACATGTGCTTTCTCAATTTTTTTATTTTTAATAAATTTGCAAAAATCTCAAGTAAACTTTTTTCACGTTGTCATTATGGGGTGTTGTGTGTAGAATTCTGAGGAAAAAAATGAATTTAATCCATTTTGGAATAAAGCTGTAACATAACAAAATGTGGAAAAAGTGATGCGCTGTGAATACTTCCCGGATGCACTGTAGTTATTTGTTCATAATTTGAGAGGGTAGTATATTAATTGATGTTGCTTCATTGTTTTTGCTGTTTATTCAGTTAGCAATGTGTGTCTTTTGTGTCATTGTACCTTGCACTGTGTTGCCACTAAATGTTTCTCTGCATGATTTCAGCTTCAGCCTGGTCAGTGGTATTGTTGTGCTGGAGGTATTCATTTGTATGAACTGCAAGCCCCATTTCTTTGGGCTGAGACAGGAACAGGACACGGTGCCTATGAATACCCCAATTGTTACAGCATTATTACCAAAAAATACTGACAAATAAAAGAAAAAGTGTCACCTAATATTCTTTTTTCTATAACTTCACCAAGTTTCACATTAATTATTCAAAGTGTTTTTGATACAAATATTTTGGGGGGTTTTGTTTTTCTATTGGGAGTGATGGGTTACCCCTAAATACTGATCAAAATGTCCTTTCTTAGTGGATACCTACAACCCTACATGCACTATGCTGCCAAGATTTCATTTTTTTAACTAAACAGGAAATTGGGCTTTTGTTGATGAGTGAATGAGTGAGTGAGTCAACTTTGTATGATATTTATCATTTATAAATGATAAATTAGGGCTCCGGTCAGTATGTTTTTCACTGTAAGCATCATGTGTAGTATTTGTAGATACTACTATTTTAGTACCAGCATGGTGTGATGTGACAAAAGAGCACCAACAAATAAACACTGGCAAAAGGGTAAAGTGGCAAATAACGTGAAACAGTAATTACTGACATACAGTATGAATAGGCAGCACATTTAGACTTTTTGCACAGGAAGGTATGTGATGTGCCACTATAACTTGTACAGTACAGTTTTTCTTTATTTGACATAGTATTGTGTTGTGGTTTCATTTGTGTGTTCTCTTTCACCTAGTGATATATGTTTTTTTTGGTCAAATTTTGTTTGTAGCACTATACACTGCACAGTACAGTGACCCTTTGCTTGATGCTCAAATTTTTGCTTCTGTACATTTGTCACAGCACATTTCTTGGCGTTCTTTTCTCCCACATGCTTTATTCAGTGCCAGTGACCACAGTTCAAACCACAACTGAACGAGAAAAGAGTATGTAGCATATGGATCAATCATAATAGCATGAAGGGAACCACAAATGAGGGAAATTTGCAGAGACAGTATATATATATATATACACAAAAAGTCATAGATTGAATGATAACAGTATAGTAGAACATAATAAATAAGTAAAATTATGTGAATAAAGTAGAATTAAGTGTTAAGATGCAATAGTGTAGTAATTATTGTGCAAAACCAAAGTTAGACTGGTGCATAGTTAAATGAGGCAGTTTGTTTGTTTGCGCTACTGCGATCTTTACTTTTTTATATTTTCTAATTTTCCTACTTTCATTTCCTTTAACTTTCTCCACATGTGTATAGCGCCAACGTTTTTTTTTTTTTTTTTTGAACCTTTCTAATTTCCCTGGTTTCATAGTCTCTAACCTGCTCTGCATGTGTTTAGCACCAACGTTTGTAAACATCTTTATGAAGTTCTACTTTGTCTTTTACTCACTGTCATTTAATTCTGAGCTGGATTGGACGTGCTTTTTTTTCAATTACACATGTTCCGGGCTGATAATTACTTTCCTTATTTTCTGAATTTGCACCTCGATTATTCTTTTTTGCTCTTTTTTCTGTCCAGCGCATTTGAGTCTCTTTTCTCCGCGCTGCTTTCTTCTTCGCTTATATGTTGACATTTAATTTATAACGTACTGTCCTTATACGCTTTATATGCGCTGAGTGCCCTGGATCTGTGTGTGCTCAAATCCTTCACAAGACTGAATGTTTTGCTGCCTATTGTCCTATTTGATAGATTGTAAGTAGGGTGTGTCTTTGGTCTCGCGGGTCTTTGAAATGTCTCCCGAGAAGATCACATATTGTAGACTTGCTTTTTGCTTTCCAGGACAGGATTTCTTTTTATAATAGATAGATATATATGTTTGAAAAGTTAAGTTAGCTGTGTTAGGGACAGATTCAACTTAGAACAAAAGTAATGTGTGCTGTTGTGCTGCAAGAAGTGTCAATTTAACCATGGTTGAATGAATTACTAGCTACAGACATGGTTTGAATTCTCCCGAAATGTATTTTATACAACTTTCAACTGACGGAACTATGATTCATGTATGTCCCCTCTGAAACTGATTCCTGGCTATGCCCTTGCTTCTAATATCCTAGTGTTCCAACTGTGAAAACATAAACAATACACTTGCAAATTGTAGGTCACCTAGTATGAAAGTATCAGCTAAATAAATACATGTAAATACATGTAAATAACAAAGATCCATGAAGCAATTATAAAATGTGTGTCCACACATTAAATGCATTGGAGCTTATTCTGTTTGTTTTAAAAAGATGGATGACTTGGACTTAGTGCATGAAATTCAAATACTGTAAAGTTACTTCATATAAAGTTATTTTTTCCATTACTTAAGATAAACAATGAGAGCTATGGTTTATTCTATCATCTCTTTCTTCCCCTTCTCTTAAATGTTTTACAGATGAGTAATCTTGTAGCCTCTCAGATCATGACACATGCTGATATCAGCTCTCGTGCTAACTCCATTGAGAAATGGGTGGCAGTGGCTGATATTTGTCGATGTCTACACAATTACAACGGGGTATTGGAGATCACGTCTGCCCTCAATCGTAGTGCCATCTATAGGCTGAAGAAGACCTGGCTTAAAGTTTCAAAGCAGGTACTTCCCACTCTGTTCTTTCTTCATATATCTGTTCATATTTCAACACTTGAAGGAGACTGCAGAGATCAAAAGTACTGAGAAGGGCCATAATGATACTAAAACCTCTAAAAGGAAGGCAAGTTGTGAGAAGTATGTACAGTATGAGAAATATCTCTGCACCAAAAATGGATAAAATATGGAAAAAAATGGAGATGCAAAATTATCCATCTACAGTATATACTGTATATATACCTTTAACAGCTCTGACATCTGAGTGTCTCTTATGTCTTCTTCAAGTTTAAATCTCTAGGAAGAATTTGAAGTTGCACTTTGTAAACTTTGTTACTTGCACCCTGACAGCAAACTGAACAGACTTCTCTGCTATTACACCAATCTCTACACAGAGGAGGATATCCTATTTGGACACTTTGCTGCCAAGTTAGCTGCACTGGAACTGGAATAATTGGAAGGTTCCTGAATCTACTGTATTTCTAAAAGCCTTACTTTTAAAGTCTAGTGTTTCTTGAGCTAATTTCATCACAGATTAATAGGTTATCTAACTCCAATATTCAGAAATGTATAAAGTGGATTCAGAAAGCATTCTGACTCCTTCACTTTATTTTGTTGTAGATTTAATTTTAAATGGATACATTTGTCATTTTTGGCATGAAAATCTACACGTACACTACTAAAATATGTTTTCAGAAATGTTTGTGCATTTATTAAAAATGAAAAAAAAACCTGAAATCTTTCAATCATATAAGTATTCATACCCCTAATTCAGAACTTTGTAGAAGCCCCTTTGGCAGCAAGTACAACTCTGAGTCTCTTGGGTTAGTGTCTACAAGCTCTGCACACCTGGATTTGGGCAGTTTATCGATTCTCTCTGGCAGATTCTCTCAAGCTCTGTTAGATTGGATGGAAACTGTCTGTAAACAGCCACCTTCAGGTCTCTCCATAGATGTTCTAAGGAGTTTTTAGTCTGGATTTTGACTTGGGCAGTAAGAGCTTAATCCCAAAGGCACTCCAGCGTTGTCTTGCCTCAATGCATTGGTCATTGTCATGCTGAAAGGTGAACTGTCTTTAGTTGTGTGCACTCTGGAGTAGGTTTACTTCAAGGACATCTCACTGTTTGGCTGCATTCATCCTTCCCTCAATTCTGATTGGTTTCCTTGTCCCTGCCGCTGAGAAGCATCCCCATAGCATGATGCTACCTTCTTCATCACAGGGATGGTATTAGGCAGGCAATGAGCAGTGTTTGTTTTCACCTGACATAGTGCTTGGAGTTCTACCTTCAGTTCAGTTTTTCTTTCATCAGAACAATATGCTTCTTCATGCTCTCAGAGTCTTTTAAATGCCATTTGATAATCTCCAAGTTGGCTGTCATATACATCTGATTAATGGAATGCTGCTGAGATGGTCATCCTTCAGACACTTTCTTCCATCTCAGCAGAGGACTTCTGAAGTGTTGGAGTGACCATGGCTCTTGGTCACCCCTCTGGCCAAGGCTCTTCTTCCCTGGTAACTTAGTTTGGCCAGATGGCCAACTCTAGGAAGAGTATTGGTGGTTCCAAACTTCTTCCATTCCACCATTGTTATTGTGCTCCTGGAAGCATTCAAAGCTTTACAAATTATTTTATACCCTTGCCCTTATCTACTCTTCACCAAAAATTTATGGTGGAAGTCTACACAGAGTTCCTTGGATTTCATGGTTTGTTTTTTTTGTCCTGACATGCAATGTGAATTGGGGTACCCTATATACATAGGTGTATCCCTTTCTAAATGTCCAGTCAATTCCGTTTGCTACAGGTGGACTCCAGTCAAGTATTAGACATATCTCAATGGTAATTAAAGCGAATAGGATGCAGATAACCACAATCTTCAGTGCTACAGCAAAGGTTCTGAATGCTTATATAAATTAGGCATTTCAGTTTTTGATTTTTAATAACTTTGCAAACATTTTTTGAAAACATATTTTCACTTTGTCATTAAGGGTTATTAAAGTGTAGACTGTTGGTCAAAAGTGCCAAATTTCTCAATTTTAAATTAAATCTACAATGTAATAAAACATGCAGAAAGTGAATGGGTCTGAATATTTTCTGAATCCACTGTATCTGCTGCACGATTGATGCAAGCTGAATGGTCACTAGATGTTGATATACAGTAGATATCTTAATATCTTTTGTCTCTCTGAACCTTTATTCTTGAGCCAGTGGTTGGTCTACAGTTTTCCTGTTTTCCAGGCCTTTTCCTAATCTATGTTCTTTCTTAACATCTTCATTTCAGAGCTGGAAGAGGATGAGAGCATGGGGGAGGGCGCCAATGGGGTGTTTCTGTTTTTATTTGTTGCTCTTTTAAAGTAAGTTGTAGTTGTGCTCTTCTGACTAGTATTTGCTAACTCAATAAGGATTTCCTCCCAAAAAAGAGAAGAAAATCAGAAGTAGTTCAGATGAAACTGGTGATTTAATTTCTATGCCCACTCATTTGTTTCCTCTACAATGCTCTCCAGGATATCTGTTTCACTGTGTTTTAATAGGTTTATTAATTCATATTGAAACTTGTTAAAATGGAGACATTTCTGCAGGAGATGCAGTGACATCATCATCCCTGTAATCTTCAGGGGAAGTAATATCTTATCACTGGACATAATATCTCCTATCACTGCACATAAAAAGTAAAGGGAAATAAATGATATGATCATGGGTTTGATCATCAGAAGGAAATGACAATCAGAATATACAGATTATTGGCGATTCCACACTCTCTGTTTAACGTCCCACTTTCATTTCCAGTACTCCTCCTATTACGTGACCACAGCACGTAATAACGTGACTGATTAATGGTGTATGACAACAAACACTGATAGGTGCCTGAATTTAGTCTACGTGCTAAATTCATGCATTACTTTTTAGACCAAAAATCTTTTTAAAAGCCACAACCACAATTCATTCAACAGAAAGGAATCATCCGTTTGGCTTCTGTCAGCTTTAAGAAGGATAAGATCCATAATTAGCACAGTATTAGACAACAATATATTTCATGATAGGAGGAGAAGGTTGGGAGCATGCGCTGATAGGGGAATAGTTGAAAATGTACAGCACTGCAAATCTGAAAGTAAAATGTAGAAAGCTATTAGTATACTTTAGATATTAACTGTTTTATGTATTTTCAGACAAAAGCTCTTATGGATAAGCTTCAGAAAATTGTTTCATCAGAAGGAAGATTTAAAAATCTCAGAGAAACACTTAAAAAGTAAGAATTCTTCATGTCTGTAGTAGTGTTAATGTGTGTTACAAGGGTGGAGTAACAGTAATTGTTAAATGTATTTTCAAGTTAAAAGGAAAAGTAAGACTAAGATATCTGATAACATGCATAGAATGTTTTTAATACATTCTTGTTTATCATGGTGATGTTACATGTTGTTCAGACATGCAAGTAAGAACTTCAGTGTACTCTATACACATGACAACTCTGCCATTATTAGTAGTTGTCATAGCTGGTCAAGTATAATACAAATTTCTGGACTTGACTGACAGTGTAAGATGGGAACCTAGAACTAGTGAAGGGGAGGAGAACCAAGAAGTGTGAAGCAATTTTTTTTCTGAAACTTTTCCCAGTATGCACTTCATTTTTAAGGTGTCAATGCAGTTGTTCTTGATAAAGATATAGCGAGTTTTCCTGCCTACTCCTGATTTTATTAAATTATTTTTTTCTAACATTTCTTGCAGTTGTAATCCACCATGCGTTCCTTATCTAGGAATGTATTTAACAGATCTAGCATTTATAGAAGAGGGAACGCCAAACTTCACAGAGGAAGGTCTTGTAAACTTTTCCAAGATGAGAATGGTGAGTGCAGCAAAAGGCAAACCGAGAGTCCCAATAAATGTATTCGTCATTCTCTCTCTGATAACAGCAATTCTTCAGGTTACAAATCCACTTAATGAGACATTAAGTTTCATTATTCTTTGTACAGAGTATCCATCAATCCTTCCATTATCCAACCCGCTATATCTTAACTACAGGGTCACTTGGGTCTGCAGGAGACAATCCCAGCCAACACAGGGCGCAAGGCAGGAAACAAATCCCGGGCAGGGCGCCAGCCCACCGCAGTGTACACAGTATCTGTGGATGCAATAAGCACCTTCTCAAATTTATATACTGTATATTTAGCAAATTGTTTTAATGATAATGGTTTCATCCTAATCTGAAAATGTGCACATTTAGTGATGATGAGTAATTTCCTGTTTAGATTGTCATTTGTATTTTTGTAGACCTAATATAGTGACCTACTGTATTTAGGAAATAGGTGTCTTTCAGGTTATGCTTTAACCCCTCTTGAAAATTTACAAGGAAACCGTTGAACTTTAATTATGTGTGATGTCATAACAGTTAGCTTCAAAAATTTCAGGATAATGGCAGAATCCGCAAGAATTATTAAAATTGTAAAAAGTAAATAACAACAAAAATATAATAAACCATACTAAAATGCTATGATTTCTGTTTAAATTGTTCCAGTTTCAGCTTGGGTCATCCTGCAGATCATTGCACCAACTCCCATGAGATACTGCGAGCACAATGTAAAAAAAATAAATGCACATTAAAAGGGTTAAAGAAAGACTCTGGGAAATAAATACTAAAGGAACAGGCAGGAATTAAAAATAGACAATAAACCATCTGACAACAATCCAAAACCATGAGCATAAATCATTGGTGCAAGGTCGCATTGTGCCTCTTAAAGCTGCACGTTATTAAAATTATCTAGCTGCAGAAAGAAATACTCAGTGCACAGCAAAGGGATGCATAGGCTATTGTGCAAAACTATGGATGGGCCACACCTGCCCTCTTGTTTACCCATGTGTCTACAAGCTCTTCCCATGTTTGAAGAGATACCCAAATTTACATGTACATTTATATTTATTTTGTAAGCAAACACTTTTATCCAGAGTGGCATACAAAATTGTAAACATTTTACCATTGTAGTATTAGTGTTTATGAGGATTATGTTGAAAAATAAAACTTTGGTGGTTTTTGTTCGTGTTTCTCTTAATAGACCAGACACAAAGCATTTTAGGCTATGCCTTGTATTATTAATGTTCAAAATATATCATGTAAATAACAACTGAAAACAGGAATCTGAGATCTATTTCATAAAAAGTGTGTTAAAAGTGTAATAGCCATAGATTAAATACACAAATAACAGTGTAACAAAACAGAACACAGTTTTAAATTTGAAAACTAATTACATTTTAAAACACACTTTGAAAATAAGACTAAATAATGTCAAAAATAATACCATCCATTATGTTTTTAAGATACTTAACACATGCACAAATGATTACTGAACACAAGTAGCATTATGGGTTTAAGCAAGTATGCAATTATTTGTTTCATTTGTGCATTCCTATGATTTATGAAGTTGTGTAAAAAAGTACAATGGATCAAAATATATGTGTACAATTGTAGTTAACTTTTTGCAAATGAAAGTGAAATACATTTTTCAAACTGCAGATTCTGTAGTTTAACTGAATGACAACATACTATTTTATTCATGCTTTAATATTATGTTTCATTGTTCACAGATATCCCATATCATCAGAGAGATTCGTCAGTTTCAGCAGACCCCATACAGAATAGACCATCAGCCAAAGGTAGGCAGCTATTCTCTGCCTAAACAAGTTGTCACATTCATGCTAAGATAAAATGATCTATGTGGCACAAGTAAAGAAAAAAAAGACTGGTCTGGTTAGTTTTGTTCAGTTTTCATTCCTTCTCAGTTACATTAATTGATGAAAGAATACTTACTGTGTCCTATTGGTACAATATTTGTGATACTTTTACTGCATGTTGTAAATAATGCTTGTTTCATACGGTATGTTTCACAGTGCACACCATCACAATGTTCTTTACATGTCACATAAGGATATAATTTAATGCTATAAAAAGAAAAATGTACAGAACATATGAAAAAAATATCAAAAATGTGATAAACGACAAAATTCTCAACACTGGTATAGACATGAATGATGATGGTGTCACATACCTGTTTCAGATCCTAATCTAAAAGCTTAATATAATTTCCCTGGATGCATTGTTCCTGCATTTTGCTTGAAAATGTTACGTATCAGGTTGAATGGCTAATGTTCCTCTATAAAATGTTACACTGCCTAGTTTGTAATTCTCACAAACAAAAGTATCGGTATCTATTATACTTATACCATAAGTAATTCAAAGTAGGGCTGTCTGTTGTAGACCTTCAGGTCAGGTCAGGTTGGGGAGCATGCACTGGTACAGAACATTGCCACACTCACCACATGACGAAATAGCTCAGAATCCTGGTTGACAACCCCCCAGGCAGACACCCAGTCCAGTCCCACCCTCCAGAAATCACCCTCTATCTGCCGCAGCCAGGGAATTGCACCACATGGCCATTGGGCCATAACTGATGCTCCCTCACGATACAGGTAATGTGCCTCATTCGGGACTCCATGAGCAACTGCTCATTCGACACAAAGTCAAACCAACGATACCCAAGGATTCTCCGAAGAGACACAGTACGAGGAGTCAGTCGGTCACTAGATAGCATCCATGTCTCACAACCATATAGCAAGGCAGGAAGCACTATGACTCTAAAGACTTGGACCTTCAACATTTTGAATAGATATGGGGACCGCCACACAGCCCTTTCTAGCGACATCATGACCTCCATGCTCTCGCAATCCATCTACTGACTTCATTGGAACAGTCACCAGAGACATGAATGTCACTCCCGAGGTAAGTAAACCTTTCAACAACGTTGACACTCTCTCTGCAGACAGACACACTGCTGATGGCTGTGCCCAAGAGGTCATTAAATGCCTGGATCTTCGTTTTTATCCAGGATACTCGCAAGCCCAGACACTCAGACTCCTCACTCAGTCTCTCGAGAGCCCTGATTACAGCCTCCATTGACTCTGTGAAGATCACAGCATCTTCAGCAAAGTCAAGATCAGTGAATCTTTCTTCGCCAACAGATGCCCCACAGCTACTGGACCCCACAACCTTGCCCAACATCAAGTCCATGCAAGCATTGAACAGAGTAGAAGCAAGAACACAAAACTGATGAACCCCAGAATCAACTGGGAAAAATGCAGAGGTTCTTCCTCCACTCTGCACAGCGCTCACAGTACCAGTGTACAGGCCAGCCATGATATTCAGAAACTTTGAGGGGATCCCACGAAGTCTGAGAATGTCCCACAGGCCAGCTCGATCAACTTCACCTGGACATAATTTCATAAAATCTTTGGATTACTACACTACACAGTGCAGAATCAGCATGGGATTTTAATATCCCAGCTTTGATTTTAAAAGCTGAATCAATAACATGTTAAAATGGAGAACAAAGTTTAAGTAACTGCCCAGATTCTTCATTTTGAGCTAGTAGTGGTCACCGAACTGTAAGTCATATGGCAGTCTGCCATTACTAAACACTATAGCATGCTGAGAAGCCAGAGTACAATACATTTTTTGTGAGATGAATGGTAGTGGACCTAGTGCTAAACTGTAAACCCAGAGCATCTTTAAAGACTTGCCAGTCACAGCAGATTGTCTGCACACATGTTCAAATATCAGTAGTGTTGCACTCTAATCTTTCCACTCTATTGATTGCAAACTCCACAGTGAGAAGACTAAGCAGCAGTGGACTGTTTGCCTGTGAGAACACCAGAAACTGTGCTGGGTGACATTGATTGACCAGATTCAACACATAACGACCCACTGTTTTGAAACTGCAAAGGGCATGCACCATTGTCATTACTTAGTCATATCTCAAACAGGTATTATGATTTATCCATGCTGTCATGTGCTGCTTACATCATGTCACACCTAATTACAACTGCACAGCAAGTCGCCATAAACTCCTCTGCTTTTCTGCTGTCCTGACTGCCAAGAACAAAGGTCCAGATGCACACAATTTTAAATTGACAGGCAGAGATTTTTTGAGCCATTACAGAATAGATGGGATGAAGCTTAAGTCAAAACTTTGAAGGTGAGGAAATTGTTAATTAAGTTTAAGGGACATCTGTAAAATCAATATTGCTAAAAAAAACAGAACTATAACCAGAATATTATAACTAGAAGAGTTCTCAGAACCTAATTACAATCTAATAAAAGGTTTTCTCAACAAGTTTTCCCTTATTTTTGCAACAAAGTTTTCTACATATTTAATGCCCAGGACTACAAGTATCATCTATATTGTGGCCACCATGATGTTACGCATCATGTGACGTGTCCATGATGAATCTAGCAACCAAAAAACATCATAATGTTCAGACATACAAAATGGCAGTGCCTAAAACAACTATCAAAGTGTGACAAAGCCACAATAAACTATAATTTTTCACTAAGAAGGGGTTGGATGTTATGGAAACCAGAATTCCTTGCTAAGCTTTTACTTTGAAAAGATTTCCTAGGGTAATATTAAGATAGGAAGCAATTTTATAGTGAAGCAAGGTTACAGGAAGGTTATCATCTTGTGGAAGGTAGAAACAAAAAGAACTGGAAAAAAAGGAAGGTACTTGGGGGGAAAAAAAGAGATCCCCCATCTTGGGAAACAGGCCTGTAAAGTAAACCTCTTGGTCTGATATTAAAGATTACAACTTGGTTGTGGGTTCTAACCTGTTCTTTTGTATTTCTTTGTAATTTAAATTTAAATTCTAAATATATGTAGCTCGGGCGGCACGGTGACGCAGTGGGTAGCGCTGCTGCCTCGCAGTTGGGAGACCAGGGGACCCGGGTTCGCTTCCCGGGTCCTCCCTGTGTGGAGTTTGCATGTTCTCCCCGTGTCTGCGTGGGTTTCCTCTGGGCGCTCCGGTTTCCTCCCACAGTCCAAAGACATGCAGGTTAGGTGGATTGGCGATTCTAAATTGGCCCTAGTGTGTGCTTGGTGTGTGTTTGTGTGTGTCCTGCGGTGGGTTGGCACCCTGCCCGGGATTGGTTCCTGCCTTGTGCCCTGTGTTGGCTGGGATTGGCTCCAGCAGACCCCCGTGACCCTGTGTTCGGATTCAGCGGGTTGGAAAATGGATGGATGGATATATGTAGCTTTGTTACACACTAAATCAAAGGGGGTAAAGCTATTCATTTTCCTTTTAGTATATAGTAGCTCAACTTGTCATAAGTGATGATAGTTACGTGTTACAAAGGTGTAACAAAATGGCATAGCTAAAATAATTAATTAATAAATAAAGGCGAATATCTGTGTTCTCCATTGTATCCACTGATATATACTAGCAAGAAAATGCATAAGTTGGTGCTAAAAGTACAATGAAAAAAAAAAAATCTCTAAATTTGACAAGGAGGCAAAATAATAATAAAAATGAATCCTACTTGGTTTGAAACCCGTAATTCACAATAGATATTTCCTTTTTACCTCACCTTTGGAAGCTGCTTTGCTCCACTTTGTACATTCATACAGCAAAACCAAGGAACTGGTCGTGGATTTTAAGAGACTCAGGTCCCTCCTGGAACCCGTGATTATCAGAGGAGACTGTGTGCAGAGGGTACAGACCTATATATACCTGGGAGTGCAGCTGGATGATAAATTGGACTGGACTGCCAATACTGATTCTCTGTGCAAGAGAGGACAGAGCCGGCTGTACTTCCTTAGAAGACTGGCGTCCTTCAACATCTGCAATAAGATGCTGCAGATGTTCTATCAGATGGTTGTGGCGAGTGCTCTCTTCTACGTGGTGGTGTGCTGGGAAGGCAGCATTAAGAAAAAGGACACCTCACGCCTGGACAAACTGGTGAGGAAGGCAGGTTCTGTTGTAGGCATGGAGCTGGACAGTTTGACATCCGTGGCAGAGCAACAGGCGCTCAGCAGGCTCCTATCAATTATGGAGAATCCACTGCATCCACTAAACAGTGTCATCTCCAGACAGAGGAGCAGCTTCAGCGACAGACTGCTGTCACTGTCCTGCTCCACTGACAAACTCTATCTATCTATCTATCTATCTATCTATCTATCTATCTATCTATCTATCTATCTATCTATCTATCTATCTATCTATCTACCTATCTATCTATCTATCTATCTATCTATCTATCTATCTATCTATCTATCTATCTATCTATCTATCTATCTATCTATCTATCTATCTATCTATCTATCTTACTCTTTCTCCTAATTCTTCTCTAAGTTCCGGTCCTAAGAAGGAATCTGATGAAAGTTTAGTGGTTGACATGTGTTACTAACTTTATTATTTTTCCTGTGTTACTAACTTTATTATTTTCCCGTGTTGAATTAACTTACACATGTTTTCATAAAGTAGCATTATTTTTACTGAAATAAATGCTTTAATGTAAGTTTGTCAAAATATACTGTACATTAGAAAGCAAGCATAAAAGAATGCATGCACAGTAGTGGTTTCAAACATCTTTTCATCATTACATTTGACAGGAGTAAACTAACTATGGTACTTCTGTTGTTTTGCAGGTCACTCAATACTTACTTGACAAAGCCCTTATCATGGATGAAGACACTCTTTACGATTTGTCTCTAAAAATTGAACCCAGGCTTCCAGCATGAGCAAGAGATCACTTTCAGTACTTGTCGCAGGAAGGGCGACAGTTTAAGGAATGCCTTTATGAAATGCATGGCCCTTAGTAAGAAAGGAAATAATGTGAAGAATCAAAGAGCATCTTGAAAGGAGCGCTCAACAGAGAGGAAGACCAAATCATTTGGCCAGAAGAAATGGAGGCGGATGGCAGTAAAGAACCAGGAGCACAGATAACGTGAATGGCTAACTAGTGAAAATTGTTGGCTGAGTCACAAAGAATCTTTATGGCTGAAGGAACGAAGGTAGAAGACCATTTTTAGAAATGGACAAAACCTGTTTGATGAAATATCTATAGGAGTGATGGTGACAGTTTTAGAAACTGCACTGCTTTAATACATTCCGCTCCAGATTTCATTTTTAAATCTCTTCACACTGTGACTGATTCATTTTCTTTTTAGTTCTTCTGCGCTCAGATTTGCAAGAAGAGCTCAGGTGATAATTTTGTTCATCCCACACTTGACCCAAATAAGCACTGATTTATGTTTGTAAATTGAATGTAAAAATAATTTTAGAATAATATTACTTGATTCTAATTTTAAAATATGAAATTAGGTGAGCTAGTTAACAGTTAAATATGGTTGATTATCAGAGTGACTGTTTGCTTTACACATATATTCATTTTGTAGAAGACAGGAAAACTAAACAACACCTTGAAATGTTTTTGAAACTTTGCATGATGATCCCTTCAGCCCCTAGTAAGTGCGATACACTACAAACTGCTCCACCTTTTTAGTTTTATCCAGGGTAATCTCAGTAAAAATAACACCATAGTCTTGAAGAGAAGGTTTTGTTGACTATGGAACACTTACAGCTATTTAATATGCAATGCTTACGTTTAAATAATCACAATGATTCATTTAGCATAAAGACAGAAACAGATACTATACTCTAATTGCCACTGAGTCGCTGGTAGAAACGAAAAATGTTTTTAGAAGTTTCTTACAAATGAAATAGATATTTTGTTTTAAATGATGTTGGTAGCTGTCAATATCAAGAAGCAAGATGGTTAGCAAAATGTATATTAAAATAAATTATTCTAGTCATAAACTACTGTGTAGATACTGTGCAGGGAAGACCAGCTGTACACCTCTAGGATTCCTCTTTAAAATGTAATGAATTCCTCATTTCCAAAATAGAAGTGTGATATTTTTAATCAGTAAAACACATTGCTGAGCATGCATTGTTTAAATATGGTAAATAGTATCGTATATGGGTACAGGATATAGCAATTTGATAATAATGTTTGATACAGTAGTCTGCCAAAGTATTATGGAAATAGAGACTCAGGTCCCTCCTGAGAAGTATGTTTCTTTAGAAAACAAGTGGGGAGTCTGTGATGATCTGACATGAACTTGGGGCAGGTATACTCTAGGTGGTATCCTGTTGCTTTATAGAAATAGAATCTTATCTACATAAATGAACATGTTTTATATGTGACACCCACTTTTTGATGAATATAACCTTAAATAGAGACACTTTCATATTCAAATTTTTAGGATGTCTCGATGAAACTAATTGCATCTATCCATATTGCATGTTTGTACATTTATGAGAAGGAAGAATACATTTGTGTTTTTATCTACAAGCTATATTCTGTACAGCTGGCTCTTTCCTTGTCTCAAGAATATGTATAGTTTTGACATAAATCTTAGTTCCCATCAAAATGAAATCTTACATGATTCGAGTTTGTATATGGTCATTACATTAACCCCTTGAAAAACATTCCCAAATTAATACATTTTGCACATTACAGGCTACTGTTTTAAATTTGCCTATGTACATTTTCTAATTTAAGTTGCCTCTATGTATGGAATGAATTAGCTATCAAGAGTACTAAATATAAAAGGGAAAAGAACTTCAGTAATGTTACAAGAGAAAGAGAAACAATGGCCTGTTCACAGACAATACATGCTTATTGCAGATACACAAAAAATATGTTATATTACAAAAGGAACCCATAAACCAAACTAATTTAACCTGCTTCATTACTATTAGTATCATAAAATATTGCTCTACATGATTTGTAAGCCCAAAATGATTTTAAAGTATTGGGTTAATTATCAGAGAGATAATCAATGGTACATTTAATTAATATGCATCGTAATTCATTTGTTTCTATTGTACTGTACTTGGAAGTTTTTCTTTTTTTCCCTTAGCATTAATCATCAGGTGTGTGTGTTTTTTAACTATAGTGACTGTGCAGTATTTAAATATTTCCGAATTTACAAAATAGCAGAATAGTTTAGAATTGTGCATACCCAGATAAAACCCATCTAACAGTTAAAATCTGTAAATATAAAATATATTTTTGGTCTCAAAAACATATATTGGATTATACAGCATTGAATTTTTCATTATTTCAGAGTCTAGATTTAGAAAATAATAGTGACCTTGCATGTGCTCTGAATTAATTCTTACACTGATAAATAGTTACTTAAACTTTGGAGTGGTAATTCTATCCTGGAAGATAAAAAGAATTAAAAATATATAACTCGGGTTTCATTGGCAAAAAAATGGGATTGAGTTGTAGAGGGTGTGGAGGTTTTTATTTCTGAGAATGATGAATTAAAAAGTAAAGACCAAGGGATGTGGTCACTTGAAGACATTGTCAAAGGTAGGGTATAAATCTGGGTAGGTTTTCCTCAGTCAGGAAAAACAGGTTTGATGTACACATTTGGACTGTGAAGAAGAGATTATCAAACTAAGGTTGATTCTCATTACTTATTTGAAATTCTGATTGTTAGATTGTGTTCTTAACGTCATCTCACATTATCTAAAGTTGTGTTGTTATGGAGGCTCTGGTATAGTTTTACCATAATTGCACTTTCAGGGAACACTTGTAATTATATCTCTTTAGTAGAATAAAGAGAAGTGGTAGAAAGAAAGTTATGTTCAGTTTGATAAAGTCTACATCATACGTATTTATATAGATTTCTTTTTGTTAGAAGTTATATTTGAAACAGAGTACATTATCAACATATCAGTATGCTAATGGGGAGAAATATATGGTTGTTTAATAGCAATGTGATTAACAGTTACACTTCTGCTTTAAGATAACGTGTACATTGTAATCAGTCTGAGAATATGATAACAGCAAGACCAGCATTTTTTAACCTCTGTTATTTCTCATTCCACATAAATAATTATGCTTGCTACAATTCATTTTTATATACCGAGACAGTGAAAGATGTTTAAGATTTTAAATACAGATTTAAGAAAGGCAACATTTGTAAATATATGTGGTTTGAGTTTCTACCTCTTCCTTAAGTCAGAGGGTTTATTATGAACTCCAATATGTAGAGTTGTCCAAAATTACTATGACATCATGACTGCATGGTAAACGTGAAAAAAATAGTTAATTTCAAATAAGTAATAATCACTTCTTGAATAGTTTTGATGTATTAAAGGAAAAGTTAATATAACATTGTACAACTGTAGAAAGTGACACAATGCAAAGATTTAGATACTGGTAATCTTCTTAAAGGAACAGACCATAGTGGGGTTTGAAACAAAAGACAGAAATATTTCCTGAAGGTCTGAAGGTTATGTATAAAAATATCAAATTCTTAAAAATGAAAACTAGTTGTAAGAAAATATAGTTAACATCAGGAAAATACAGCTACAGTCTATGAAAACACATTAATTAAATGCAGGAGAGGAGGAATGACACTGACACTTTTAGACCACAAATCTTTCTTCAGTACATTTTCAGCTCTCTCACAAATTGATGAAACACATGCACAACACAAACATATTTGCCAGCTTTAATATAAAATATGAATAAACAGACATAGTATAAGTAAAGATAACACAGATTAGATAAGTGAACCATCCACAAAAAATCAAGTCCATTAAAGGGTATGTAACATAAAAAAAACCTATTAAAAAGAGTGGGACATAAACATTCTCTTATAATCGAGACAAAAAGACAAGTAACTGCCTAGATGAACAAATACAAAACCAATGTCAAACCCACTGTTGCTGTGACACTCTACCGAAATTAGAAATCAAATTAAATTAACCATAAGTAAGTTTATCCAAGAAAGAATGGATATTCCAATTTATGATAAGAAACTTGAAACTAAAATCAATTTCACTTGAATGCTGACAACAAAAAGCGAAAAGGATATCAGGTTTTCTAAAGCTAACTGCAATCAAAAGTGAAAATGTAAGAATTTTGTCCTTAATGCTTAACCTGTTAATCCTTTGAACATTGAAACTGAACAAAGAGTACAAACATGTCTTTAAATGTAAATGTGGCGTGTTACGAGGCTTAGGGAATGTGAGAGCAGAGCTTGAAAGGTAAAACTAATAGAAGCTACTGTACTTTAGAGACAAACAAGGTTATAGATGTACTAGTCATTTAGCCCGTTACAATAACGGGCGCTAGAACAGTAGCGCATAAACATTAGTAGGAACAGTCTATATTAAATGGCAAGGGACTTTGACCTCATTCTTTCTGTTGGTTGTATTTTTCTTTCTTTCAGCCTTTCTTTTGTTGATGTTTACTTGCTGAGCTGACCGTTCTTCGTGGGCTGCCACCGTGCATTGTGTGTCTTTAATTTTCTGTGACAGTAATGCTGTCTTGTACGTCCGCTGGCTTGTACGTCCGTAATATACCTTTAATTTTCTATGGCAGTAACACAGGCATGCGTGTCGGTAATATGCCTTTAATTTCCTCTGACAGTAATACTGGCTTGTATGTGGCTGTAATATGAGTCACTGTATTGTGTACCTTTAATTTCGTCTCGCAGTAATACTGGTTTGTATTTCCATAAAACACTTGTAACTTTCTCTGACAGTAATATCGCGCATTGCACCGTGACCCGCGCATGTGCACTTCACCAGAAGACACACACACGGACACCTGGATGCACACAGGGATTTTATTAAAGAGGATAGCTTTTTTTTAAATGACGTTGGGAGCATGCATTGCTGGTCTCACCATGTGACAAACCACCTGGGTTGAGATCTAAGTAGAGCCGTGTAATAGCTGACACCTCAGCACCACACTGAAGAGTGTGAGTTTTTTTTACAGTGGCTGGAGTGCCAATTCTAGCACCAACCCCCAAATTTTTAAATGACAGCAAAAGTAAAGCATCTGCCCTATCTATCCTCACCTTAACCTGTATTTCTCTTAATATATCAATGGGTTTCCTGGATAAAATCAATCTAAGTATTCATAGAACAAAAGTGTGATAATATTTTCCTCCTATTGAATTTGTGGATCACCCTCAAGAAATAAGGCTTATACCCTGGTGTCCTGTTTAACAGTAGTGTATAATTGTGATATGTATACATATGATGCAACAGCAAGCAGTTATTTATCATCAATAAGTAAAGGAAATGCAGCACCCACATCTTATAAAAACAGAAAGGAGCACGAGAAATATTTAACAATCCTAAATCCATGCATTTCCCTAACCCCACCTATTTTGCGTTTCAAAATGAAGCAAAGACAGGACAGCTGTGCTTCTTCCTTC
The DNA here is from genome assembly GCF_900747795.2 of Erpetoichthys calabaricus. Taxonomy (NCBI): domain Eukaryota; kingdom Metazoa; phylum Chordata; class Cladistia; order Polypteriformes; family Polypteridae; genus Erpetoichthys; species Erpetoichthys calabaricus. Next base: position 68,393,034 of record NC_041400.2, on the reverse strand, counting down.
TACAGTGAGTTGTATTTTGTTGGTTAATAATTTAAGTCAAAGATTACTTATTCGTAAAGTAGTATGAAATTTTGCTACACATTTATTTTATGACTCAACTTTCCCTGGGGTTTAATTAGTGTTTTTATGAATGATTTTCTTACTTTATGTCAGCTATGTAATTACTACAAGGAACTGTGGGCTTTATGAGTCAATAACAAAAGTTGAGTAAGGCTAAAGTTGTATGATGTAAGGAATAAATTCATCATTTCTGGGACTGAAATGATGATGATGATGATGATGATATACTTTATTAATCCCCAAGGGAAAGTATTCAGTGATTTTTTATTTTCTTCTTTAGTTGAAACTGAATATCATCAAAAATGGTTTTAAAGAGCTGTCACTCTGAAATATACGAAATGGTACAATGCAAATGTCTTTTTACCACTGCTGATAAACAAACCTTAAATGTTTTGATGCTTCACCAATATTTTGGTAGATACTGGAAAAACCAGAATGTCTTGAGAAAACATAAGAACACTTTTTGCTAATTAACATACTGAGTTAACATATTTTACTTTTATTTTAAACATTTTTGTAAGCTTTCAATAATTAAAAATGTAATTATTTTAGACAAATTAAATACGGTAATTAAAATTTTCATAATATATTAAATTATTAAAATAATATATTGCATACATGCATATATTACAAAATGATGCTAGTCTTTTTTATTAGGATTATAAATATATACAGTATTCTTAATATCTTGGAAAACGTGATCCAGCTTGCCATTCCATTGAACTCTCAAGTGAGTCTCCAGCAGGTAATCAAGGAATAACTTCCTGATTAAGGGATTCTCTTGAAAAAAAATCTTTGTGTCATCCAGTCAGAATACCCTCTAGTAAATTCTGTGTTCAATTGATGGATCAGGTCACTATGATCACCAGCCATAACAGGCACTGTAATCTGCACTACATAGGGAGGATTTCATTTGGTTGCTTTTTAGATTCACAAAGGTCTTTCAATTTTCTGTTGTTCCCAAGATTTATCTTGTGGGGCCTCCACTGATAGGGCTTGTTGGTAGCACTTCTCCTCTCATATTCATGACTGGCTAGCCACTTTGAGTACCAGTGTGGTTTCTATGTGGCCCATATATTGAGGAACTGAACATGCTATATACAGTATATTTATATTTATACAAGTCTACAGTATTTTAATAACATAGTATATATATTGTGAACAAACAATGTTGAGCCAGCAAATAATACTGAAGTTTTAACATTTTCTCTGTTTAAGTAGTAAGAAAAACTAAATTTAATTTGAGATTAACAGTACTGCATGATTTGTGAAAGTTCTGGCTTTCTGCGTGAAGAATTTGTTTGGCACAGCACTAAATATATAAAATTATGGAATATTTGTATGATGGCATGGTCTTGCTCTGCACTGGCATGTCTTTTGCTTATCTAATATGCATTAAGTACCTGCTTAATAATTTACTTTTTTACATGCATATCAGAAATACCCAAGTACAGTATGTATATTTCCTTATCAAAATGGAGATACTGTATCTCTCTAATCATGTAAACTTATGGATTCTGAAGTTCAGCTCCTCATATGATTTTCTGGACCTGAAATGTTTGGAATAACTGAAGAGTGTTACTTGAAATGAATGCCCTTATCATAGATGTGTAATAAGTAGAGAAATAACAACAATAAACAGAGTATTCTCATCGTAACATACTAAGATACAACTACTTTAAATGCAGGTCTGATGACTACAGCTGAGGTCACTGTTCAACGATAACTGTGCATTTAAGTGTAAGTTTTGCATTATAACACTGTACTGTAGACTCACTGGCCACTTTATTAGGTTTGCCTGTTCAACTTCTCAGCCAATCACATGGCAGTAACTCAATATATTTAGGCATGTAGACATTGTCAATAAGACCTACTGAAGTTCAAACCAGGCATCAGAATGGGGAACAAGGTGATTTAAGTGACTTTGAACATTACATGGTTGTTGGTGCCAGATTGCCTGGCCTGAGGATTTCAGAAACTGCTAATTCACACACAACCATCTCTAGGGTTTACAGAGAATGGTCCAGAAAAGGAAAATATCCAGTGAGCGACAGTTCTCTGAGCAAAAAATGCCTTATTGATGACAGAAGTTGGAGAAAAATGGCCAAAATGGTTTGAGCAGGTACAAAGGCAACAGAAACTCGAATAACCACTTGTTACAACTGAGGTATGCAGAAGAGCATCTCTAAACACATTGAACCTGGAAGCAGATGGGCTACAGCAGCAGGGGACCACACCTCTCTTATTAGCTAAGAACAGGCAGCTAAGACTACAATTCACACAGGCTCACCAAAACTGAGCAATAGAAGATTGGAAAAACATTGCATGGCCTGATGAGTCTCGATTATTGCAACATTCAGATGGTAGGGTCAGAATTTGACATCAACAACACAGTCTTCCAGAGTATTGTTGCTGAGCATGTCCATCCCTTTATGTCCTCAGTGTTCCGATCTTCTGATGGCTACTTCCAGCAGGGTAACACACCATGTCACAAAGCACAAATCATCTCAAATTGGTTTATTGAACATGACAATGAGTTCACTGTACACAAATTGCCTCCACAAACACCAGATCTCAATCCAATAGAGCACCTTTTGGATATGGTGGAACGGGAGTTTTGTGTCATGGATATGCAGCCAACAAATCTGCAACCACTGTGTGATGCTATCATGTCAATATGGACCAAAATTCCTGAGGAATGTTTCCAGCACCTTGTTGAATGTATGCCATGAAGAAGTACAACAGTTCTGAAGACAAAAGGGGGTCAAAACCAGTACTAGAAAGATGTACCTAACAAAGTGGCCAGTGACTGTATATGTAAAATATATTACAGAATGAAAGCTTTGTCACTTGAAAAGGGTAATTTGCCAGCAGTAAGCCATTAACATCCTTTATGTATTGTGTAAGTTATGTATATTTGGAGAGAACAGCAGACAAAGGAGCTATGTAGTAGCTGACAAAGAAAATGCACCAAAGGTTCAATAGGCTTAATTAATCATTGAGGTAGCCCCTCCAGTTTTCCATCACTCAAACATTCTGATCTCCTCTTCACCCTCTTACATCTGATTGCCCATTTTACATTCACATTAAACAGTATTCCTACATTTCTACAACACATTTTTGCCAAATGCCTAATACAGCCCTGCTTTAAGTGGTATGGGAAGCTTGTAATTTGGGCATTCTCTGAGGGTCAGAGGTTTATCATCTAGATAAGGTTACCTCTGAGAACAGTACCTTATGCATGCTAGATACATTTCCATTTAAATGCATTCATTATTATAATCAGGAATTTATATGCACTGATTGGTCACTTTATTGGTGAAATTATCTAATATTGAGTTGGCACCCATTTTGCCACCACAAAGCCTAAATTTGTTGGGACCTGGACTACATTAATGGTGTATCCATTGACTGATGGGGAAAGGGTATATCTGTGTTATATTACTACAGTATGTGTCAGCAGGAAGTAGTATTTGCTTTTCCAATGTCCATTGTCTCTTTCACATAGATCAGCGCTATTAAGTCTTGATTTTAACTGATAGAAGTGAAACTTGGTTCAGTTGTAGACTGCCATTCCTTACTTATGACAAAATATGACAAGTTGTGAATTCTGAGTTGCCTGTTTTCGCTCTCCTGTTGAATATATTTCTATTGTTAACAATCATTCATCCACTGAGATAATTTGGCTTGATGTTTGTTTCTCTGAATTCCACACACACACAGATCTTTGGGCACTTATCTCCCTGCTTTAAAAAGGACTGTCTGCACATATAATTGTGTCCCTGACTGAACAGTCAAACATGTGTAAAGACCAGGAAAACATAATAGTGCCACTCATTGTATAATTAAGAAAATAATATTAGATATTATATCAGTGAAAGCCAGCATGGATTTTCCAGTGATTATCAGTTGGATCCTTCATTTACTTAATCTTATTGTATTAGGGACAGTCACAGTGCATGCACATACCTACCAGTCATGTAGTGTGACTCAGTCATAGCAGTCACACGTTTGTTTCATGGAAGTGAGAGAAAGAGTTGGCAACCAGTGAATGGGCAGATGGATGCAAAATGCATACAATGTACTCGCAAGGAAAGAAGAAAAGTCGGTGTTTTGGACCTTGTGCATAGAAGAGAGGATTGTCTACTTCATGTCTTTGTCATAATTCAACAGAATGGAAAAAGGACAAAAGATATTGCAGTCGAACACACCATATCTGTCAGTTGGCTGTTATAATGCAGAATACCTGCGATACTTAGGAAATGTGAAACTTCTGAAAAACTGTCATCCCTTGCAATGTCTAGTCATGTAATCTGACTTCCTTAAGGTAACTAAACCCAGCGTTCTCTCAGTTTGATATGCTGTTCAGATCAAAATCATGTAGTGTGCCTCCTGCCTTAAAATACATTTTGAAATTTTAGCCATTTGATAAAGCTAGTGATGATTATCTTGATATCACTGTGGATACATTTTTGATTCCTACATTCATTCATTGTCCCAACCCACTTAGCCCAAAATAGAGTGATAGTTTTTTTTTTTAAATAAAATTAAAGTAGAATTTTAAGAAGAATATTCAACTTATTGGGCATGGTGGCGCAGTGTGTAGCGCTGCTGCCTCACAGTTAGGAGATCTGGGTTTGCTTCCTGGGTCCTCCCTGCATGGAGTTTGTATGTTCTCCCCGTGTCTGCGTGGGTTTCCTCCAGGTGCTTCGGTTCCCTCCTACAGTCCAAAGACATGCAGGTTAGGTTCACTGGTGATTCTAAATTGTCCCTAGTGTGTGCTTGGTGTGTGGGTGTGTGTGTGTGCCCTGCGGTTGGCTGGCGTACTGCCTGGAGTTTGTTTCCTGCCTTGTGCCCTGTGTTCGCTGGGATTGGCTCCAGAAGACCCTTGTGTCTCTGTAATTAGGATATAGCAGGTTGGATAATGGATGGATGGATGGATTCAACTCATTAAGGGTGCAGTGGCATAGTGGTCTCAAAAACCACTCCTTGTTTATTTTAGGCCTAGATGAAGATGGATGTCAAACAATCAATACAATAAAGTTAATGATATTAATGAGTAAAAATGGTAATCAAAAATCATGTTTCTGGGTTCTACTTGCTATAAAATCCTTGGTGTTATATCTTTTGTGATAAACTAAAATTTTATTGGGTGGAGTAGTGGTTAGGACTGCTGCCTCAGAGGTTAAAGTTTTGAATTTGAATTCAGAACTAATTGTTATTTATATTGAGTTTGTACATTTTCCTCATGTCTGTCGGGGTTTCTCCCACATCCCAAAGATGTGTCTGTAAGTTTGAGTGGAAATCAGCCTCATGTGAGCATGTGAATGATTGTGGCCAATGATGACCTGGCACCATACCCGGGGTTGTTTCCCTGTCTTGAGCTCAGTGCTTCTGAGACGGACTCCACCTCTCCAACCTCAGATTAGATAAAGAAAATATGAGAATGTTAAGTAAAAATGATCTTTTCTAATAATTACAGAATTAAATGTCTACATTTAGCAATTTCAGATGCTTACTGCACTCACTGAATTTCTCTTTTTTGTATTGGTGCTTTTAATGGGTTAATTAATGTAACAATATAACAGGTTGTGGGATGTGAACTTAAAATTCCATAACCTCCATTGTGATCAAACACCTGAGACCACAATACTTGTTCTGACAGAGTTTGGTATTTTTAGAGTATCCAATACAACTGCAACTATGTATGTAAAAAGTATACCTTGGAAAATAACTATGCAGTGGATCACATTTCTGGCAATATGATTTTCCAAACTATATCATTTATGATTTTGTTTGTTTACAGCAAAAGTGAGAAAAAACTTTTTTTGTTTGCTCTTTTGATAATGGATGGTGACGCAGTTTGTCCTAACAGATTTTTTTAAAGGCAGACTGGTTCAGACAGTTTTGGGGCATTTTGTAAGCCCAAGTCATCAGAATATCAACAGCTCTTTCAAAGTGTAGAGTATTTAAAATCTTTAATGATCCACAACAACCACCAGAGGGTAGCACTGATGTTCATCACCTTCAATGAAAATCTTCAAGTCTTAATTTTGGTGCTTGTTGCTTTAGTTATGAATTGTCTTTTAACATTTCCGTAACCTCCATACCTTAACAATTTTGAAGCTCATAGCAATTTCTCCAGATCACATATGTTTCTCAAAAGAGCAGAAATGAAACAGTGTGACTAGAAATTAGTGTTATAGTGTTTATTTGCATGATATTTATTGGGTATTTTATTTATTTAACTTTTTTCGTAAAAAGCAGTTCAGAAAATTAGACTACTAAATACATTTTGTTGTTTTTTTCGTTGTTTGTTTTTAAATATTCGTCTGTTTAAATGTAAAAGCAGGTTTAGTGTTTGTGTGTTAAATGTTGCAACCAAAAACATGTAGCAGGTTTAATAATTTAAAAGTAAAAAAAGAAAAAAAGAAAAAACAGATACATTTTGTTATCTGAAAACCGCACGGCCCAGCATGCTGCGATTGCCAATCTTGAGAGACTGTCCTTGTTTTGTATATTTATGTATAAAGTCTTGTTTCTTGCTCATTTATTCTGGACTAAACTTGTACAGATAATTAAACTCCATACTTGTATGTAAAATAAAACTTTACTTTTAAATGAATGAAATCTCTTTCTCCTCTTTATTAATGTGGACTTAATTACTGTTACTGTAATAACACACCTCAACACCTAGAATAATACGAATATAAAACAAAGGTTTTTAGAAGGCTATGTTACTGAATGACAAACCACACAATGCAGGGATGAAAAAAGAGAACAGAAGCATCATCAGTTTTATGAACTTTACAGAATTCTGCCTTTAGCAGGAGAAGCCAGTGAAATCTAGTTAAGCTTACCTACACTCCTAAAAATAACGGTATTCTTTAATGGTGTTTTATAGTTCTTTACTGGGTTGTGTGGTTTCTTGTTGAACCTTTGCTTGACTAAGCACCATTTCATTCTGGAAAGGGTTCTTTGCATGTGGTATTTTTTGTATTTTGAAAAACTTTCTAATATGTAGAAAATAATCCTGAAATCTTTAATATATGGTAGGCTGCAGGGCACTAACAGATTAAGAAAACCTGAACTTAGCCGATGTTATTTTATGCAGCAAGAGTCCTGATGAAATCATGATCCATTGGTACTTCCTAAATCTGTTACTGTCTTTTTACTGTTATTTACTGTATGGAGTCTGCTAATAGATCTAAAGGTTCTTTCTGGAACCTTCATTTAGATGTGTCTTTTAAGAACCAAAAATGGTTGCCCTATGGCATTTCTCTAAACAACCACTCTGGCACCTTCATTTTTCAGGGTGTACTTCCCACTAACATATCGTTCTCAGTCACATTTAGATTTAGTTCTGGGCATCAATTACAGTTATTGGGCATGCCATCCCCTAATGACTTTATTTACCATCTCTGGTCTACTGAGATTTTCACCCTCTGCCAGAGAGGTGCCTCTCTCTGTCTCTCTCTCTTAGTGATCCTTAAACCTGCTGTTGCCTTCATAGAGCCTCACAACTCCTTATAGTTATCAACAGAGTAACATCAAGTTTGGGGACATCATGCATTTCCAAAGTTCTTTCTATAGCAATTTGTGCTGATTTAATCTCCTACAATTAAATTTTGCTTAGTTTTATCTGTATGAGGATCACGGTGGTAACATGCTGAGCTGGACAGACCAGTGCCCCCATCTGCACAACAACATCTTCCAACACGTTCTAGAGAATTCCCAAATGCTCCTAGAATGATCTGGGGCTTCTCATATTGTACTATGCTTTGTACACCTTCTGATAGAGACACCAAGTGAACATCTTAACTGCATTTGCAGACCACTTCAACTGGCTTCTCTCATTCCTAAGAAGCAGTGAGTCGGTTCCAAGGTCCACCCATAATTATTACACCCTAATCCTGTCATGGTGAGTTAGCTCAGCATCTATGCACATGAACTCATTTCAGTCACTACTACTTACAGTTTCATTGTTTTGGTTACTCACCAGCGATTGTGATTCAAATGTGAAGATGAGGGTGTAGACTGGGCAGTAAACTGAAAGCTTCATCTGAACACTTAGTGCTACAAGGAGCTGTGGCCAGAAAGACCTAAGATTTTGCACAGGGCCCATTGAAATTGTTTGTCTCTAACCTTCTCCAGAGATGATGGAGAAAATATTGTAGAAGTGAGGGTTAAATTCACCTTAAACAGAGGAACCTCCTGGTTGTTCCAAGCATATCTTCCAAGGCAAAGAAGAGCCATTCTTCTTCAATTTCAGAGACAAGTATGCCAGGCACCATCCCACTCTTACCAGTTGCCAGACTGATGTTGCAACCTGTTTTTATATTTCATCGTGTTGGTGGTGAGCTTAGATCGTAGTATCATATGAGTTTTTCATATTGAGCCTGACCACCAGGGAACTAGGCACTCACCAGCAAGCACCACTCCCAGCACTGACTCTAGGATTAAGCCTGATATAATTGTTTCAGTGAGGGTCTGTTAGTTTTAATATCATAAGACCTGGCCCCTCATTAGCATTATGTGCCATGCATAAGCATGTACGGAGCACATATCTATAAAAAAATATATCAATGAGTCACATAAACAATCCACCACAAAAATAGTGCAGATATTAATTGGGGGGGGGGGGGGGGCGTAATATTTATTTATTTAATATACAGAGAGAAGCAGTGCAGTAACTAAATGGATAGGGTTACTGTCTCATAAAAATTAGACCTCAGCTCAGTCATTCATCCAGGCTGCATCACAATAAGCTTCAAACTCGGTACCACAGTTTTTAGAGTTTGGTCCAGTTAATTAAAATTACATAAAAATCGTTCTTTCTAAGAATACCTGACTGACTTTAAAAATAAAAGTTGAACTTGGTAAAACATGGACAAAAGACCCCAAAATAGCAGTTGATATGTTACCATTGGGCAGAAGAGGTGAGCAAAGACTGTAAAGAAGAATGTCAATGTCAATTTATTTATATAGCACATTTAAAACAACATAGGAATGCTGTGGCCAAAGTGCCAGAAAGAAGAAAAAAGTAGAATAAAAAAAACATACAATTAACATAAATAACATAAATAGAAATAAAATAAATGAACATAAATAAAATGAATAATAAATAGAAGTAAGATTACATAATCACAATGAGGAAACCATCAGTATTACTGAAGGTCAAGGAAAGTAAGTGAATAGAAATGAGTCTTTTATCTTGTTTTGAACAGTTCAATTGTAGACAACTCCTTTATGTAATGAGGTAAAGAGTTCCACAGACGAGGAGTAGCAGCTGCAAAAGCCCTGTCCCCCTTAGTTTTACACTTGGTACGAGGGACAACAAGAGACAACTGAACAGAAGATCTAAACACTCTAGATGGCTGGTATAAAGCACACAATTCAGATAAATAGGCAGGAGCAAGCCCATGTAAAGATTTAAAAACTACCAACAAGATTTTAAAATCAATTCGAAAACTGACAGGCAGCCAGTGTAAAGTAGCTAATATTGGAGAAACAGAATCAGACTTTCTTGCCCCAACCAGAAAGCGAGCGGCAGCATTCTGGACCAACTGTAACCTGCGTATCAGGGATTTGCTAATCCCAGAATACAGCGAGTTGCAGTAATCAAGGCGAGAAAAGATAAAAGCATGAGTAGCTTTCTCAAGATCCCAAGAAGATAAAAAAGGCTTGATCTTACCTAATAGACGAAGCTGGAAAATGCAACTCTTGACTACAGAATTAATCTGTCTCTCAAAAGAGAGGTTACTGTCAAAGATAACACCAAAATTGCGGACTTGAGGTTTGCAAAAGACAGAGAAAGAGCTGAGAAGTCCAAGACCAACTTGGGCTTTAGCTGATGGACCCACTATAAGCACCTCCATTTTATTTTGATTCAGATCAAGAAAATTATTAGCCATCCAAGATCTTAGTTCAAAAAGACAGTTCTGCAGTTGATTCATTGCAGAGTTGCAGACGGGAATATAAACCTGTGTATCATAGCATAGCAGTGAAAAGAAATGTTATATTTCCGAAAAATAGCTCCAATAGGGTGAAGGTATTGTGAGAGGCGGCCAGCAGCTTATCCCGGCCAACATATCCAGGCCGCTAGATGGAGTCCTCCCTGCAGCATATTATTATTATTTATTATTGTGTATTGTGGTGGTGGTGCTTTGTGCATTTTATTTGAAGAAAATATTAAAGAATTCTTCTTGGTGCTTTTACAAGTGTGTCCTGGATGGCTGTCTGGCGGGTTTCACAGGGCAACAGCAACCCCTAGTGTCACAGTATATAGAGAATAAAATAGGACCTAAAATGGATCCCTGAGGAACACCACATTTAACAGGAGCAGTAGACGAAAAAGAGGAATTTAAAGTCACTGAAAAGTGTCTTCCAATTAGATATGACCTGAACCAGTTAAGAGCATCCCCTTTAAAGCCGCAACAGCAATATCTCATGGTCAATATTGTCAAAGGCAGTGGACAGGTCAAGGAGGACAAGGACAGCAATGCCACCTGAGTCATTAATAATAAATGTCATTGAATACTTTAAGGAGGGCCGTCTCAACACCATGATAATGCCTAAAGCCAGATTGGTAGATCTCAAATAAATTATTGGAGTTAAGGTGATCAACCAATTGATTATAAATATTTATTTCTAATATTTCAGCCCGAAATAACAATTGGGAAATCGGGCAAAAATTGGCTAAATTTTTTTTTTTAATTAAAATTTGTGAATTTCCCCTTGGGATTTGTGAATTTCCCCTTGAGATTAATAAAATATCTATCTATCTATCTATCTATCTATCTATCTATCTATCTATCTATCTATCTATCTATCTATCTATCTATCTATCTATCTATCTATCTATCTATCTATCTATCTATCTATCTATCTATCAAGTCAGCCGAGGAGAGTTTAAAAATGAATAACCTGATGGTACCAAGTCAGTAAAACATGAAGAGTCACCATTTATAATCCAGGTCTCAGTGATGAAAAAGAAATCCAATTTATTTGAGATAATAAAGTCTTGCAGAATAAAAGTTTTATTACACACTGATCTCACGTTCAAAAGAGCAGCCTTGATGGAAGTAGAAGAGCTCGCTGCGGGATGAGGATGGGTGAGCGTGCGAAGATTAGCAGCGTTTGCTCCCCGACAGCACACCGAGAAAGAGTGATGCCGCCTAGAGATGGAGAAATTAAATCTGGTATCCAACGCCCATGGACCATGGAGAAGATGGTTCATAGACGACTCGCAGACATTGGGAATCCAAACTCTGGGACTTGAGTCTGCGTTGTTTAACAGCAATACTGGCTCTTTTTCCATGGCGGTGGCAGGTGCGTTTGCGTCTCCGAGAGGCATTCAGCTCACTGATACAAGTGAACACCGGCATCCAGGTGAAGCAGGAGATGAATAAAACAAAGGTGGAGGTTTACATAATATCCCATCAGGAGATGAAAATTGAAACGAAAGCAAGCAAGAAAATATGTTAAGTAAAGAATTACGATCGTAGGACAGTGGCCGTTGAGATAAACTATCCATCCATCCATCCATTTTCCAACCCGCTGAATCCAAACACAGAGTCATGGGGGTCTGCTGGAGCCAATCCCAGCCAACACAGGGCACAAGGCAGGAATCAATCCCAGGCAGGGTGCCAACCCACCACAGCATTGAGATAAACTAATACATAAAAACGAAGTTAAAACATAGATTATCGAGATGAGCAGACGGCCAGCCACACCAGCCGGCGCCATCTTTATTTGAAGCAAGAGGAGTGTATTTTGTTGTTTAACAAAATGATACAGTAAGCTTTTAGATATGCTACATTTGTTTAATAATCATAATATTTAGTTCATCACAGATTATGTTTATTTGAGTTCTGCAAGTAATACATTTACACTATATGTTAAGTTTAACTTTTGTGACCTACCTTCTTAGGCTGTATTTTGATATTTGTTTGCAGGGTAGTGTGCATTAAATTATACTCAATAATCAAAATGGCTCTATGATTTATATTTTAAATATATGTGAATTTTTGCTATTTGTACATAATTACATATACAGTATCTTGTTTTCTTAGAAATATAATTATTTAGCTTTGTTATACCTTTAAACGGATTTGGGGGGCATCATTCCTCAAAACATATACCTTTATTTTCCTGCACAGATTCTTTTTAAAGTTAACCCACAATATAATGTCTAATTCTCTTTTACTCTGACCTTTAACAGTATCTGCATTATAAAGTCCACACTTTATTCTATAAAATGCTACAGTATTAATTCTACCTTGTCTTACTAGGCTAACCTTTCCAATGCATTTAGTTCCTGGTGGTACAGTAAATATAAATTCAAACAAGAAAATAATCCAGTATAATATTATAATGTAGATAGACAGACAGACAGATAGATAAATAAATAGAAACGTTATTGATCCCAAGGGAAATTTAAGTACCGATAGCCAAGGATTATATCAAGTTGGATGCAAACTTATAGGTACACACTATGTAAATAACATTAAGTAGGTACACTGGGGTTGTAATCTTACACTCCAATACAGGTAATGTAGATGGTGCATACAATAATGCTAGTGCAATGACAATTGTGTAAATAACGCTACTACCAAAGTGACAGGTGGCACATTATAATAAAGTGACAGATACTAAAGTGACATAATATTAAAGTAATAGTAAAAATAAAGTGGCACAGCTTGTGCTGATAGAATAACATGTTTAAAGTGACACATTATGAAAAAAGGTTATGCAGTAGTGACCAAGTAGTGAAATATCGGATGTAGTGCACAGCTAAAATAGTTAAGGGAACCTGCCAATACCCCTTAATCATATCTAAAGTAGTCAAGAATTTGGCATTACCTAGCCGTTCAAGGAGGTCATCCATCGGATAGGCATTGAATTGAGAGACTTGCTTAAGCCAATGGAAGTCATTACAGAACCTCCAACTTCCATCAGGCTTACTGACCATGACAATAGGACTGGACCAGGGACTATATCTTTCCTCAATCACACCAAGGTCCAGCATTTGTCTGATTTCCAGCTCCACTTCAGTCTTTTTTGCCTCCGGAATTCTGTATGGGTGTTCTCGGACTATAACCCCAGGTTTCGTCACAATGTCATGCGCAACCAGGGAGGTCTGTCCTGGATTTCCACTTACTACCTCAGGGACAGACAGGATATCTACTTCAAGCGCCTGTCGTTGTTGGTGAGTCAAATTATCTCCGAAATTTAGGTTTAATTTATGAGCAAAGAGCGAGCGGACTGTCCAGAGGAGGGCTCAAAATCCCTGTCATTCCACAGTTTCAGCAGATTGACATGATAAATCCGCTCGTTGGGACAACGATTCAGTTGTTTCACAAAATAATCGGTCAGTCCCTTCCTCTCCTTAATTTCATAGGGGCCTTACCAATGAGCCAGTAATTTAGAATGTGAGGTAGGAACTAAAACCATGACTTGATCTCCTGGGCGGAACTCTCAAAGAGACGTACCATGGTTATAGCATTGCACCTGGGCTGCTTGCGCCTTTTCCATGTGCATTTTCAATATAGGTCTGATCTTTTCAAATGTATCGCGCAATTGTGCAATATATTCTAATGTATTTGTTGATGAGAGGGCCTCTTTCTCCCAGCCTTCTTTTAAAATGTCTAATATGCCCCGGGGTTGTCGTCCATATAGTAATTCAAAAGGTGAGAACCCCATGGAGGCTTGTGGGACTTCCCAATATGCAATAAGGATGAGGGGGAGGAACTGATCCCAGTTCCTTCCGTCCTTGTTGATTACCTTACGTAACATTTGTTTGAGAGTTTGATTGAACCCCTCTATAAGACTGTTGGTTTGAGGATGATATACCAAGGTTTTTAAATGTTTTATTTGAAGTAGCTTGGCAGTCTCCATGAATGTCTGCGAGGTAAAAGGCGTCCCTTGATCCATCAGGATTTCTTTAGGGATGTCTTCTCTCACAAAGATCCCTACTAATTCCCGTGCAATAGCTTTTGAAGTAGCTGAGCGCAGTGGAACAGCTTCCGGAAACTGGGTAGCATAATCTACCAGGACCATTATATATTTATGACCTCTGGCTGAGGGTTCAAGGGGTCCTACCATGTCGACCTCAATACACTCAAAAGGGACTTCTATTAAGGGTAATGGAACTAGAGAAGCACGGTCCCTCCTAGGAATCTGCCTCAATTGACACTCTGGAAAGGATGTAAAAAAGTGGCGGACCTCCTCATTAATCCCAGGCCAAAAGAATCGGAGTTTAATCTGCTCAAGTGTTTTTTTGGGTCCCAAATGGGCTCCCTGAGATGGGTATGTGCTAGTTCACAGACTTGTTGTCGGTAAGTCTGTGGTACTAACAACAGTGACCTTATCTCTCCATCATGTTCTGCCACTCAGTACAACAGGTCATTATTTAACACAAAGTGAGGACCTTGTGGCATCGGATTTAATGTGTGTTGGCCATCTATCAGAATGACTGCATTCTTTGTAAACTTAAGGGAGTCGTTGTTCCACTGCTCCCTTTTAAATGATGCCGGGTTCTGCCTGAATTGAAACTGCAGGCGTGTGAGGGGATCGGATTCAACCTCAAGGGGCGGGGTTTCATCCCAAGTCGACCCAGCGCTTGTTGATGATGTATCTGGCTGAGATGTCCCGGGTGTTTCCCCGTCATCACCGGAGGCCAAACTCCCCAGCCGGCTGTATACATGGCGTGGAAGAAGCTGAGGGCGCTGATTCCGCGTGCATGACTAGACCTAGCGATCTTGGGAAAGAAGCATCTGTGTTATCGCTTTTAATTTCTACCCAATCTCTGCCTAATATCACAGGGAAGGGATGATTATCCATCACTGCCACTGTCAACTTTTTTAATACACCATCCTGACATATATAACAGTTGGCGGATCTATAATTCCGGACATCCCCGTGAATGCAGGTAATGCGGGTTTTAATCTTTAACCACTGTCGCGGAAACGCCAGATGGTGAGCAATAACAGAAATGTTACTGCCGGAATCAAATAAAGTTATAACTTTAATTCCATTTACTAGCACTTCCCCCATTTGTGAAAAGGCCAGAGGGTTAGCGAGCGCACACCACACCTCCCCCAATATCACTCCACAGACCCCGTCGTCGCTTTGCGGAGCAGGCCAACGCGTCCCAGGTTCCACTTGAGTATGCTTCGCATTGTAGCTTCGAGACTCTATATTAGGGATGCAAATACACCCGGGTTCACACGAGTCCCGTTCTGATACTCCCAAGCCAGTTTCTGCCCTGAGGTGTTCTATTGCCTCAGCTAGCGAGACAATATCAGTATAGCCCCAAGCCGGTTGGGCAATTTTTTCAGGCAGGGCACGGAGCAACAAAGCGCAGGCCACCTGCTCCGTTATTTGATGGCTCAGTTGTTTATGTGGTTGTAGCCACCTAACCACCTTAGCCCATAAAGCCATTGCCTGTTTTTTCACTGCTTTAGCAGGTTTACATGTCCAGGCAATTAGGTTTTCCACCTGCCAGCCTGGGTTTCTCCCACCTTTATCAAAAGGCTTGCCTTTTGTGGGATATTTAGGGTCAGTCCCCATACTCAAGAGACCATAATAAGTCCCCAATGTGTTCCCAGATGTACCAGGCTCTATCCTGTGGGTCCCATTTCTACTCTTCCCCGGACCTTTAACAGGATGATGGGTCGAAGCATACTCAAGCTTTCCCTGACATGCCCCGACTGACCCCCAGTCTTTGTTTTGGTCTGACTTCCGTTCTCTCCAGGAGGTCATCATCCTGCCGACTACACCACTGTAAAAAGAATAGATTCAACACACTTAAAAAGGTTTGGGGCAACCACCCGTATATTATTCCTGGCTGCAAAGGGTTCTTTAAATAGTATAGAGATGTTCTCAATACCGAGTCCAAAACAGGACTGTCGATGGTTTGTCAAGATGGCAGTTTTAAGGAACCGAACAGGAAGTGACGTAAGGGAATCAGACAGGTTTTCCCGCAGCTGGGGCCTCATGTATAAACGGTGCGTACGCACAAAAATGTTGTGTAAGCCCGTATCCATGCTCAAATTGCGATGTATAAAACCTAAACTTGGTGTAAAGCCACGCATATTTTCACAGTAGCTAAATACTTGGCGTACGCAAGTTCTCCGCTCAGTATTGCAAACTGGCGGCACCCAGCATCAAAGCAGTGCTACTGTTCCAGTGTGGTTTCCCTTTCTTTTTAGATCCACATCCCTGATGTGGCTTTATCAAATACACTGAAATTAACCACATATTGTTTATTAGTTTAAGACATCTGATTGTAATTAACCTGTAACAATATAATGGTCCACGGAATGGCCAAACTATTCCAAATACCACAGCTGCTTTAGCGTTGTTACTCTCACTACACCTTCTTCTTCTACTTTCAGCTGCTCCTGTTAGGGGTTGCCACAGCTGATCATCTTTTTCCATATTACTTTCACTGCACCACTCGGAGCAGCTGATCAAAAAGGGAATTATCGGTATACAGCATCAAGCACACGCTGCCTCAGCCATGCTGTCTATTGAACTGCTCTCATACGGCAAACGCTTCAGAGCCTTTCCTGTACTGACATCGCGGTTCAGAAACAATTTCATCCCAAGAACTATAAACACACTCAATCAGTCCATCAAGTGCTCCTTATAGAACTGTTTGTACTTATAAGTACAATTACCTCACTGTAAACTTGCGATACAGTTATAATACAGTGATCCCTCGCTATATCGCGCTTCGCCTTTCGCGGCTTCACTCCATCGCGGATTTTATATGTAAGCATATTTAAATATATATCGCGGATTTTTCGCTGCTTCGCGGGTTTCTGCGGACAATGGGTCTTTTAATTTCTGGTACATGCTTCCTCAGTTGGTTTGCCCAGTTGATTTCATACAAGGGACGCTATTGGCAGATGGCTGAGAAGCTACCCAACTTACTTTCTCTCTCTCTTGCGCTGAAGTAGCGGGGTGTGAGCAGGGGGGCTGTGTGCAGCTGCTTCCTGAAGGACATGCTGCACGGAGCTTCGCATACTTAAAAGCTCAAAGGGCACGTATTGATTTTTTATCTCTCTCTCTATCTCTCTCTCTCTCTCTCTGCTCCTGACAGAGGGGGTGTGAGCTGCCGCCTTCAACAGCTTTGTACTGGCGGTGCTTCGCATACTTAAAAGCCAATAAGCCCTATTGATTTTTTTTTTGACTGCTTGCTTTGCACTCCTTTGAAAAGGAAGATATGTTTGCATTCTTTTAATTGTGAGACAGAACTGTCATCTCTGTATTGTCATGGAGCACAGTTTAAACTTTTGAAAAAGAGACAAATGTTTGTTTGCAGTGTTTGAATAACGTTCCTGTCTCTCTACAACCTCCTGTGTTTCTGCGCAAATCTGTGACCCAAGCATGACATTCTAAAAATAACCATATAAACATATGGTTTCTACTTCGCGGATTTTCCTATTTCGCGGGTGGCTCTGGAACGCAACCCCCGCGATGGAGGAGGGATTACTGTATTGCACAACCTGAGCCACTTTATAAAGCGTGTATTTACATATGATGACGATATCATTTTTAAGATGAAATGCAGCAAAATATGTTTATTACATTATACAGATAAAATATTAACATCATTTAAATAATCTATATTGATAATAATTAAACATGTGAGGACACGGTGTCGCAGCGGTAGCGACGAGCTGTCGCCCCGATTATTCCTGCCTCGCACTGTATTCTTGCTGGGGCTAGTGCGACACTAGAAAGATAGATGGATAGAATAATTAAACATGTACTACGAAGTTAATTCAATGATCCTTAAAAGTTTTGAAGAATCTGCATTCTAAGCTTACAGATGACTTAACATCTATTACAGAACTGATTGTGTGGCGATTGGTTACTTGGAGAAAGAAAAGGAAGGACAGGAATTTAGGGTTAGTATGTTTGAAAGAGACAGTACTGCTGCAATAAATTATTTCATCGAAGGTCACGTACGGCACAGCAAGCATCTTGCGAGGGGGCAGGAACAATCTCTGGACGAGGTACCAGCTCGTCACTACCACTGCGCCACCGTGTTCCCATGTTTAATAACATGCTTTAATTCCTATCATCATGAAAATGACATCAAGTATACATCTCAGTATTTTAATTATTCAGAGAGCTGTAATATCAAGAATGTAATGGATTCTGTGTCCTGTCATAGGAAGAGAAAGCCCATTTAAGAAGCACATAGTGATTCACACACATAGAGCACATAGAAGAACACATACAAAAACAAAGCATTTAACGTGCTATTTTAGTTACAATGGTATTTGAGAAACTAGTAAATTAAACGATTTAAAGATGAAGTTTATGATGTTCTACTTTAATGACAAAATAAACTACGTGATTAAAGTGGAAATTTTGAGATTAAAGTTGGCATTTTGAGCTTTTTTCTCACTGTGTCCCTATTTTTTTTTCTTTTCTCTGTACCCTAATAAGCTTTCATATGACACTCAGACAGTGGGCTATGACTAGCCTTTTCATGACGACTTTGATATCTGCCCCTGTGCTTTTACCCTGTGCTTTTGCCATTATCTTTTCACAGAAGGCTGAGCTTACGGGCTATTTATATTGATCTGCATATTCAAAGATGCGTATTTCTGGGAGGAGTTGGGGTGGGACAGCAGGCGTGTGCACATACGTTACTTTTCACGCTAACTGGGATTTATATAGTGAAAGAACGTGGAAGTTGGCAAATGCACAGATTTATGCATCTGGATTTTTTTGTGCGTACACACATTTCCGCTTTTGTCCTTACGCCATGTTTTAGTGTGAATTCTACGCACAGCGTTATGCATGAGGTCCCTGGTCTGTAGAGATAACAGGAGAAGGTTATGTGACTCTCCGCATGGCTCCCATTCCGTTTCTCTTCCTTGTATGTGTGGCAGGTCCTGGAAATACAAGGAGCATTCAATAATTTGTCTATCTCAATAGGAAAAAAAAGAGTCAAAAATATTTGTTTTATGTTTCAATATTCATTTTTCCTGCAATGACTTGAACCCCTTTGAAAAAAAATCTTGTGTTTGACCTTCAAAACAAAACTGCCTTGACAGATTCATCATTTAAAAACCACTGTCCACGGAGAGATTTTTTCAAAACTAAGAACAGGAGATAAACTGTGGGAGCCTGGTCAGGATGCAGGGTGGATGGTTCCGATGTCAGAACCCACATTCTTGGCAGCCTGTGATTGACATGACATTTGAATCGGCGCATTGTCGTGAAGAAGCAATACATCTGCTGTGAGTTTTCCTCATCCTTTCCCCTTGATTGACTCCCACAAAGCGATCGTTGTGTTGGCATAACTCTCTCCAGTTATAGTTTTCTTATGTAGCAAGAGCTCCAGAAGCAAAAGTCCTTCAATATACCAGAAGACAGTTGCCAAGACTTTGCCTGTAGATTTTTCTGTCTTGAACTTTTTTGGAGTCAGGGATGACTTGTGCTACCAACGCATTGACTCCATTTTGGGTCTATCACAGATCTCTGTGATAGACCCAAGTCTCATCTCTAGTCACCAAATGATGAAAAAGATTTGCTTGGTTTTCACAGATCATCTCCAATTTCTCCTGACAGCACTGGAGCCTTGTGGCCTTTGGAGATGGTGTCAGCATTCTTGGAATCCATCTTGCACTGACCTTTGATATGCCCAATGTTTCATGAATTATTTTCCAAACTGTACCTGCTGAGATGCCCATTTCCAGTTACTCAGGAAACCTTAATTTGTCTGTTTGACAAAATTAAATCCTTGTCTTTCATGTACATTTCTGTGGAAGTTGCTTCCACAGGCCATTCAGTGTGAGGGTCATCTTCAATGCTTGCTCCAAAATTTTACTTTGTAGGATGATGGTGCAGACTCAACATAAATCTCCTTGGGCTTTTTCCCCTCTTTTGTGAGAAATTTTACCACTGAACATTGCTCCATATATAGCATTTTCTTACTTGATTCGCACAAATACTCTCCTGACATCCTGTATCTTAGAATGTTAGACTCGCACTGAGCCACAACTGTGCAGGAGTAACCTAGAGACATGTCACAATGTGCTCAGATTGTTTCAACATGCTTGCTACTTTCTTTCATACTCAGGCAGATACATTTTTGAACACCCCTCATATTTCCAGCCCAACAACAGCTGAAAACCCACCTAATGGCGCAGTAATGCAGTCCAGTGGATAATGCTGTTGTTGATTATGGGGAGTGTTTAGGTTCTAGACATAGTTTTGCCACTGTTGACAGTTTTCCAACCCTGGAGTTTTGTTAATGTCCACATCACTAAAGGAGGGGGGTTCCCGCTGGAGTGTTTCTGCTATCAACATTGAGTGTCACATATAACTTTAAAAATAGCCCAAATCAATTCAAAAATTTTGTCCACACAACAATTTCAAAACTGGTCCAATTTGACATTAAAACCGCACATCTGACAACCCTGCTTGCACTTCCTCCACAACCTGACCAATCACACTAAAGCCAAATTGACCAATAAGATTGTTCAGAGGGACTGGACACACAGAATTTAGTGTTTTATTATACAGCAGATATCTGAATAAGAGGTGCAAAAAAAAAAGAGCAGCAACCTTACCCTGCTACAGGCCTATTACAAACACTTAACATTTGACTTACGCCTTCTAGGAATTCATCAAGCTATCGTGTCTTTGGACGACTTTTCCAGCCAAACACAACTGAAGGGTAGGGAACTGAAAAGACAAGACACTATTTTCCCTGTGGTACTAGAGACTGTTTTTCTTTTCAAGAAGTTAAACCAGTAATAAAAGTCAATCTGCTATCAATATTAAAGTTTTTATTCCATTTTCATCTATTTTGATATAGAGGTGTGTGCAGAAGGAGGGTTGTGTGATAAAACAACCTGCCCCCTTCAAAACACACAAGAAGTTGAAAGGTACTCTGTGACTGAACTGTAGCCAAAATCTGATCAAAAACTAATTGGAGATGATGTTCTGGTTGACCTTGCAATCCTTCTAGTTATTTACATCAGCTTTTACAACATGTTATAAAACTGCACAAGCAACCTCTTTGCACACATAATCTTTCTCTCAAACGGTAATCTCTCTCTTTACTGTAGTTTCCCTCTGCCTTCTTTGTCCCATGTCCTTGGACTTTCCCTCTTTTCTGTAACAACTATATGCGAATGCTGTAAATGTCTAAGATACAAAAATGTTCTTAATGTCTGGTGGCCATTAAGATCAAGTGTCTAGCTATGTCCTTTGTCACTCACAATGTCTAGGCGAGACACCTTCACCCTAACAGTGGCCAGCTGACTGGTGTGATGGCTTCCATCTATAATAGATGTTGCCTTACATCCCTTCACAGTTGTCGAGCCACTACCTGAAATATGCTTATGGTTTGTCATCAAAATGTTCATATAATAAGAATCTCAGCTTGTGAGACTTTCCAGTCAGGCTTTCTAATTTTATTGGCACCATAGTTTATGGCATGTGCACTTCTTTTGGTGTGGATTTTTTCAACTGTGAAGTATTCTCACCCTATTTCCTAAAGCACTGTATTAATGGTCTCAGTGTCCCACTCTAATACATGAAGCATTTCATGCTTCTCTTTATCTCAGCAATGGATGCATTTTCTCACTCTCATGAAGTTTCAACCTTATTAATTCCCCCTTCCTTACTTGTGGTAGTGCACCCTTACTCTTCACTAGCTGTGGCACACTTCCCTCCTCAGTTCAGATTCCTCACAGATTCACTGATAGAGAACTTTTATAAATGAGGTTACACATTTTTCTCACTGGGAAAACACATACTTGTTGTGAGAGAGCAGCAGGCCATCTTCAGTTTGCGTCTAGTCTGAATGAGTATTAGTCATTTATTTAATCAGTTTGTTTCTAATGGTGTAAATGGTTTATGGCAACCATTCTCTGAGTCAAAACCATGAATAATTCATTTTCATTACATGTTTGTGTGTCCTGATCAACTGAATTGTAGTAATTATCCAATATAAGCAAATAATATTTATTTTGGAATATATTTTGATTGTTCTCTTATTTTACCATATATACACTATAAATACATAAAATATTATAGAATTTTACATAATTTAAAGCTTTAATAATCTAAAAGAAATGTTAACTTTCCTTACAGATTTCCAGTTTTTGTTTTGTATTTATGCATTCAATTTCTTTACAAGTTTCCCATGTGTTTGCCTGGGTTTGACTCATTCATTTTGTCTGTTGCATTATCTTTCTGTGAGAGGATTGCTATTACAGTATATTTTTATTTACTATATGTCTAGTTTCTGCTTTTATTTTACTTATCTGCAAGACAGGAAGAATAGAATCCACAGTGTGATTTATTAATTCTTGGTAATAAATAAATCTTGGAAACACACATGGTCTTGTAAAAAACAAAAGAATAATACATAGAATATTGTATGTTTTTCTGTAAGGTTCTGGTATCTATTATATCTACTGTCATGGTACAAGGGACAAAGTCCAAAAAAAAGTTGAGGTGTCGTCCTGGCCACCCTGTTTAATAATTATTCAACAAAAAATAGTCTTTCTTATCAACATTCATAGATCTACAGGCTTCAAATCATTATGACAGTGACAGAAATTCCTTTAGACTTATACTATCTTTTGAATTTTTTCCTATTAAATGTTGCTTAATCATAGAAGGTTTGTATTGTTAATTTGTATCCTTTCATTGTTTTATTGATTTTAATATATGAATAATACGTGGCAAGAAATGGCTTGATAGCTCCATGGGACTAGGCTCAAATTGTGTCCGACTCTTTGTCTTTGTTGAGCTTGCCAGTTCTCCCTATGTTTGCATGTCTATCTAGCAAAAAACACCAATGGGGTAAGCAAAACTGATTTGAATAGATTTCTTAAAATAAGATAAACAATCTTACATACAAATTTTTGGATAAGTCAGTGAATCTTATAATAATGAAAACAAGATTTAACAACTTAAATAAATGCTTTTTGCTTGTTTAGATGTCATTTTTTTGCAGTATTTCCAGATTCTCTGATTTTGCCCAAACATCCCAAAGATGCTAATTGTAGGTTATCAATTTTGTAAAATTTGCAACTGATTTTCAAAACTATTATTGTTTTTGAACAAAATATTATTTTTATTACTACACAAAAATTTAACTAAATATTAATTTATTCTTTGTTTTGTGGTGTGCTTCACTTGTGAATGTATCATGTACTGACGCTATCAGAGAAGACAATGTCACAATTGTTTCAAATTTCCTAAATTTCTTAAATACTTCTTTTGGTTTTCTTAGCTCCATGCTGAGGCATTCGTTATTTTTGCTTGTGTTGTGCAGCTCATTTTGAATCACCAGTTTTATTTTTGATTTTTCATTTTTTCAGCCTTTGCTATTGTTACTAGTGTAACAAATCAATCACAATTGACAAAAGCAGGTTGATCAATATCTCTCACCTTGGTAATCTGTAAGGCAATGACTATAATAACTGGTCAATATCACCTCACACAGCATCCTGCCATACAGCACCTTTTAACACTAGAATTACCAAAGCCTACAAAAAAACTTGTAAATCCAGCCCACCTTAAATCCCTTCGCACCTCTCTGTCAGCGTCTTTTGTCTTGTAAATGTGTCGATAAGCCCAAGGAGCAAGCAGCCTGCTATACCATCTCCCCTACCAACGCAGAAAGGTCCCAGCTTAAGCCTTGATTATCTTAAAGTGAAGTGCTGGAGTTTTAGAGGGGAAATAATAGTTTGTTATTTGGAATAGATAGATAGATAGATAGATAGATAGATAGATAGATAGATAGATAGATAGATAGATAGATAGATAGATAGATAGATAGATAGATAGATAGATAGATAGATAGATAGATAGATAGATAGATAGATAGATACTTTATTAATCCCAAGAGAATACATGCATTTCATGTGTGTTCCGTGTCTATAACAATCTATGTAAACACATCGTTAAAGCAGAAATGTTTTTCATGTTTTAGTAATAAATGACAAAATGTATACATGAACTGTATTAATGTGTGAAGCCTGAAGACCAAATATCAAATAAACACTTTCACAAAAGGTGCAAATGCAATATGACAGCTTCTGTGGTGCAGCGGTAAGAACTGCTGACTTGCAATCAAAAGGTCCCAGGATCAATCCTGGGTGTCTCGCAAATTTACTGTTTTGAGTGGTGAGCTGCTCTTATTGTTAATACTGTATTATACAATAAAAACATACATTTCATTTGCGTCTGTAACAGTGAAAAAAAAAATGCTAACTTTTACAAGTACTATAAATTTACACCGCGCGGCACGGTGGCTCAGTGGGTAGCGCTACTGCCTCGCAGTTAGCGGACCCGGGTTTGCTTCCCGGGTCCTCCCTGCATGGAGTTTGCATGTTCTCCCCGTGTCTGCGTGGGTTTCCTCCAGTTTCTTCCCACTGTCCAAAAGACATGCAGGTTAGGTGCATTGGCGATCCTTAATTGTCCCTAGTGTGTGCTTGGTGTGTGGTTGTGGCTGGCGCCCTGCCCAGAGTTTCTTTCCTGCCTTGCACCCTGTGTTAGCTGGGATTGGCTCCAGCAGACCCCTTTGACCCTGTAGTTAAGATATAGCGGGTTGGATAATGGATGGATGGATAAATTTACACCGGCTATATATAAACTGCTCAAAAAAATTAAAAAAACACATCAGAACTCAAAGGAAAATTAAATCCTGCTGGATATCTATACTGATATGGACTGGGTAATATGTTAGGAACAAAAGGATGCCACATTCATTTTGCCGAAATTTCATTGCAGCAACTCCAAATCATACTCAGTAGTTTGTATGGCCCCCACATGCTTGTATGCTTGCCTGACAACGTCAGGGCATGCTCCTAATGAGACGACAGATGGTGTCCTGGGGGATCTCCTCTCAGACCTAGACCAGGGTATCACTGAGCTCCTGGACAGTCTGAGGTGCAACCTGTCGGCGTTGGATGGACTGAAACAATGTCCCAGAGGTGTTCTATTGGATTTAGGTCAGGCAAGCATGGGGGCCAGTCATTGGTATCAATTCCTTCATCCTCCAAGAACTGCCTGCATACTCTCGCCACATGAGCCTGGGCATTGTTGTGCACCAGGAGGAACCCAGGATCCACTGCACCAGTAAAGGGTCCTTTTAATGGGTCCAAGGATTTCATCCCGATACCTAATAACAGTCAAGGTGCCGTTGTCTAGCCTGTAAAGGTCTGTGTGTCCCTCCATGGATATGCCTCCCCAGACCATCACTGACCCACCATCAAACCAGTCATGCTGAATGATGTTACAGGCAGCATAACATTCCCCACAGCTTCTCCAGACACCATCACATCTGCCACATGTGCTCAAGGTGAACCTGCTCTCATCTGTGAAAAGCACAGGGCTTCAGTGGTGGACCTGCCAATTCTGGTATTCTATGGCAAATGTTAATCGAGCTCCACGGTGCCAGGCAGTGAGCACAGGACCCACCAGAGGACGTTGGGCCCTCAGGCCACCTTCATGAAGTCTGTTTCTGATTGTTTGGTGAGAGACATTCATACCAGTGTCCTGTTGGAGATCATTTTGTAGGCTCCGGCAGTGCTCATCCTGTTCATCCTTGCCCAAAATAGCAGATACCAGTCCTGCTGATGGGTTAAGGACCTTCTACAGCCCTGTCCAGCTCTCCTAGAGTATCTGCCTGTCTCCTGGAATCTCCTCCATGCCATTGAGACTGTCCTGGGAGACACAGCGAACATTCTGGCAATGGTACGTATTGATGTGCCATCCTGGAGAAGTTGGACTACATGTGCAACCTCTGTAGGTTCCAGGTATCGCCTCATGCTACCAGCAGTGGCACTGACCATAGCCAAATTCAAAACTAGTGAAAAAACAGTCAGAAAAGATGAAGAGGGAAAAATGTCAGTGGCCTCCACCTGGTAAACCATTCATGTTTTGGGGTTGTCACGATCACTATCACAGGCACTTTCAAGCAGGATCTGTGACGTGGTTGGCACCAAGTGGTCTTTATGTTCAATAAAAATAACAGCTCTGCCAGAGTTATCTGAAAATGGACCATAAATAAATATGCAACTATATAGTTTTTGAAGTTGTCACAATGCACAAACTAAAACTATACAGTGATCCCTCGCTATATCGCGCTTTGCCTTTCACGGCTTCACTCCATCGCGGATTTTATATGTAAGCATATTTAAATATATATTGCAGATTTTTTGCTGGTTCGCGGATTTCTGCGGACAATGGGTCTTTTAATTTCTGGTACATGCTTCCTCAGTTGGTTTGCCCAGTTGATTTCATACAAAGGACATTATTGGCAGATGGCTGAGAAGCTACCCAACTTACTTTTCTCTGTCTCTCTTGCGCTGACTTTCTCTGATCCTGACGTAGGGGGATTGAGCAGGGGGGCTGTTCACACACCTAGACGATACGGACGCTCGTCTAAAAATGCTGAAAGATTATCTTCACGTTGCTATCTTTTGTGCAGCTGCTTCCTGAAACGACATGCTGCATGGTGCTTCGCATACTTAAAAGCTCGAAGGGCACGTATTGATTTTTGACTGAAAAACAAACTTTGTCTCTCTCTATCTCTCTCTCTCTCTCTCTCTCTCTCTCCATGCACCTGACGGAGGGGGTGTGAGCTGCCGCCTTCAACAGCTTTGTGTCGCGGTGCTTCGCATACTTAAAAGCCAAATAGCCCTATTGATTTGTTTGCTAGAGATTGTTTTCTCTATCTATGTGACATTCTGTGCTCCTGACACGCACTCCTTTGAAAAGGAAGATATGTTTGCATTCTTTTAATTGTGAGACGGAACTGTCATTTCTGTCTTGTCATGGAGCACAGTTTAAACTTTTGAAAAAGAGACAAATGTTTGTTTGCAGTGTTTGAATAACGTTCCTGTCTCTCTACAACCTCCTGTGTTTCTGCGCAAATCTGTGACCCAAGCATGACAATATAAAAATAACCATATAAACATATGGTTTCTACTTCGCGGATTTTCTTATTTCGCGGGTGGCTCTGGAACGCAACCCCCACGATGGAGGAGGGATTACTGTACATATGAAAAATCAAACCATATCAATTTCAAAAATCCAAGTGAAAATGTACAGATTGAAGTGCAATACCTCGGGTACAATATAGAGGACTATCTAATCCATCCCCAAATCGACAAAATGGCCGCAATCAAGGATTGTCTGCACCCTGGAACAAAAAAGCAGGTCCAATCATTCCTTGGTTTGGTGGGGTATATCCTCAATTTTTCTAAGATTGCAGCACCCTTCAACGATCTGTTCAAAGGATCTGCACTACGCAACATCAACTGGAGAGAGTGATGTGAAAATGCTTCTAAATCATTGAAAGAAATATTCGGTAAGAATGTTGTATTGCATTGTCCTGACTTTGCAAAATGTTTTATTTTGCAGGTCGATGCCTCAGAGGAAGGTTTAGGAGCAGCCTTGATGCAGGGGGAGGGTGACAAAAGGAGGCCAATTTTATCTATCAGTAGGAAGCTGTTTGACCGAGAGAAGAAGTACGCTACCTTAGAGAAAGAAGGATTAGTGATAAAATGGACTGTAGAGGGCTTAAAGTACTATCTTCTTTCCAACTAATTCATTGTGGAGAGCGACCACAGAGCTTTGCAGTGGATTCAAAGGATGAGGCATTCTAATGCTCAAGTGGCCGGCTGGTATTTGGCACTCCAACCATATAGGTTTCAGGTATGTTATGTTGCTGGGAAAAAGAAAATCTAGTGGCAGATTATTTATCCCGCACAAATGACCTGAAATCTTAAGAGGGAGGGTGTGGTAATGTGCCTCACTGGCATTACAAGCAATTAAAAAAAAAGTAGTTTTGTGCCCTCTGCAGGGTTATGAGAAGAATTTGTTTGGGGGTAAAAAAAAATAGGTATAAAGGTAGGTATAAAGAAATAAAGCTTGCCTTTTTTTCCCATTTAGAAATAACTTATGTAGATTAATAATACTTTTTGCTAACGGGTTTTACCAGGGAAAAAAATCTTTCTTTTTCCCAGTCCAGCCTGCTGAAGTTCAACTCTTTCACCTGGCATGGGTATTTTATCATTGCACTGTCCACTCAGGCAGAAAACATCTGTGAGAGTATGTAATCATTTTCTTGAAGGTCTTGAGTGGAGTTTGCCTTTTCACAGCTCCAACCAAAATAACGGTACAGCGGGACTATGGGGAAAATAGTCTTCACACTTCTTGTACATAAAGTAACACCAACATTAAATGTATCATTGTGGTTCAGATGGTCTAGAATATTTGATTGCTAACAGTATCTACCATGAACCCCTCTCTTGCTACAGAAGTGGCTCACAATTCATTGAGCGTATGGTTACGGGACGAGGCATTGACCCAACTCACATCAACTCTTGGTTTATTAGGGAAGGGTAGCGTGGAGGTTGGTCACTGTAAGCCATTGCTCTGGTCACGTTACAACACTGCCTCAGCCTCTTGTAACAGCTTGAGAACTCACTTTGCCATTAGCTAGCTATCTAATACTCGTTGAGATAATGTGGTGAGAACTTAAGCGTTCCTGGGGTAGTGTCTGTCATAAATCTCAAAAGCCCAGAATCCTTTGCACCTCAAAATCCCAAAGTTCTCTGCACTTCAGTCTTAAACAAAAATATGGAAGTAAACCTGTTGTATTTTGTTAACATTGATAGCGATTATGTATTTGATTAAGTCTTATTTAAACTATATGGTGATTACAAGTCATTTCATTCATGACATGACAAATTACCTTTTACAAGGTGGTGTAAATATTAAAGCCACCAGTGATCTAAAACACACAGATCTTGGGGTAATGAATGGCATTTAACTGATGGACAATAGACGATGAAAAGAGTGCAGTGCGGATAACTCAGTTGTAAACTCTGTCGGAAGCAGCCCGGACACAGACAGATGGACATCGGTTAAAGTCCAACACATGTTTATTTACAATAATAAGTGCCACACAACCCAGTGCCACAGCACCAATCACCCCAACAGTCCAGGCCTCTTTCCACAATGCCTTTCCTCTCTTCAGGCCGCCTCTTTCCTCTCCCAGACCTCGTCCTCTTCCACCCAACTCCAGCTGTGAATGAAGGGAGGCAGCCCCTTTTATGTTCCCCCGGATGCTCCGGCAATCTTCCATCGACACTCCCCAGTGTGGCGGAAGTGCCGACTGTATCCCCGGAAGCACTCCGGGTGTCCCTGCTCCTCTTCCCCCCAGCACTTCCTGGTGTGGCGGAAGTGCTGAGGTCCAGGGCTCTACGGGCATTGGCCGGCAGGGTACCACCCCCGGCCGCGTGCCACAACTGTTACCTAAATACTTTTCATTTCAATTTAATGCAAGTAATTATGTTGTTTGCACCAAGCTGGTTTCTATTACAATGGTTTTAACACTTCTTATTAAATATATAAAGAAAATGAATACATTTACAGTAAATTTAGTGGAAAAATGTAACAACAAATACTAAATAGGTAATTGCATAATCATGTTAAATATTACATATTTATCAAATGTCTTCTTTGCTTTAGTACCCTTTAAATTTCTAGTTGAATTACCTGTAATTTACCTTCAAAATTTTTAAAAGAAGATACAGCACTAGAACATTTTGTTTTATGGATGTGGAATTTGCCTAAAATAACTAATACAGTTATTTTAAATAAATACTGTTTTTTTATCTCTCTTGTAAAATTCAACATAATATCAATATCCTTTAAAGAAGATTCACTCTTTAAGCATCTTCAGGTAACACTTTGTAAATCAATTTAAAACAATTTACAGAATACACAACTAAAAAATAAATGCTTCAAACAGTTTTTTTCAGTTTCATCAAAAAAAAAAAAAAGTGTTAACTGGGATAAA
The DNA here is from genome assembly GCF_900747795.2 of Erpetoichthys calabaricus. Lineage (NCBI taxonomy): Eukaryota > Metazoa > Chordata > Cladistia > Polypteriformes > Polypteridae > Erpetoichthys > Erpetoichthys calabaricus. Next base: position 68,363,105 of record NC_041400.2, on the reverse strand, counting down.
AAAAAATGATTTTCTTCCAATGCATTCCAAAAAATATGCATGAAGGGTATAAAAAGGAAAACTTCTACTTTGTGATTATTACCACTTTTTTTTGCTTAAACATCATTAACTAGCCAACCCGCGGCGTAGCATACGCCGCATAATTATGTATTGATGGGTGAACACTTCCTGAAAGACACAGTTGTCCAAATGGGGTTGGTTTTGAGGATACGACTGTAGGTGAATGAAAAGATGTTACTCTGGAGAGGGCAACATACAATACAGCGTTTTACACGCTGCATACAGTGATTCACATCTGCGACAAATATGATTCTTCTTAGATGGTGCTGTCGCGTCCACCCTTGCTCTCAAAGCAAACACACTGCCTGGTCATGTGCCAGCTCGCAAGAGCAACTGACAGAGACCTGCCCACCAACTCTAAGACCATGGCATGTAAAACAGTTTGCGATGGTGGACGCGGTCGTGCGTCATAACCGAAAAGAATGCAGTGGAACCTCGGTTCACGACCATAATTCGTTCCAAAACTCTGGTCGTAAACCGATTTGATCGTGAACCGAAGTAATTTCTCCCATAGAATTGTAGAGAAATACAATTAATCCGTTCCAGACCATACGAACTTTATGTAAAACTATATTTTTGTAAGTTTTTAAGCACAAATATAGTTAATTAAACCATAGAATGCACTGCGTAATAGTAAACTAAATGTAAAAACATGGGCGGCACGGTAGCGCTGCTGCCTCGCAGTTGGGAGACCTGGGGACCTGGGTTCGCTTCCTGGGTCCTCCCTGCGTGGAGTTTGCATGTTCTCCCCGTGTCTGCGTGGGTTTCCTCTGGTTTCCTCCCACAGTCCAAAGACATGCAGGTTAGGTGGATTGGTGATTCTAAATTGGCCTTGGTGTGTGGGTCCTGCGGTGGGTTGGCACCCTGCCTGGGATTGGTTCTTGCCTTGTGCCCTGTGTTGGCTGGGATTGGCTCCCGTGACCCTGTGTTCGGATTCAGCGGGTTGGAAAATGGATGGATGGATGGATGTAAAAATATTGAATAACACTGAGAAAACCTTGAACAACAGAGAAAACTAACACTGCAATAGTTTGCGCTATAGCAACAAAAAATGAACATTTGAAAAAATCCATAATTTAATAAACCACCAAGAAAAGTAACATTTCAAAAATTCACACTACGAACCGATCGCTGTAAACAGAAGTAAAAACAAAATCAAGCCCAGTGCATTCTTTAACTGCCTTCCTACCTTATGAGTCCAGCCCTCTCTCTCTTGCGCTGCCTGTGTGTGTGCGCGGCTCTCTCTCTCTGGCCCTGCCTGTGTGTGTGCGGCTCTGTCTCTCTCACTGCCTGTGTGTGTGCCTCTGTCTCTCTCTCGCGCTGGCTGTGTGTATGTGCCTCTGTCTCTCTCTCGCACTGCCTGCGTGCGTGCGTGGCTCTCTCTCTGGCGCTGCCTGTGTGTGTGCGCGGCTCTCTCTCTCTGGCGCTGCCTGTGTGTGTGCGCGGCTCTCTCTCTCTGGCCCTGCCGGTGTGTGTGCGGCTCTGTCTCTCTCACTGCCTGTGTGTGTGCCTCTGTCTCTCTCTCGCGCTGCCTGTGTGTGTGCCTCTGTCTCTCTCTCGCGCTGCCTGCATGCGTGCGTGGCTCTCTCTCTGGCGCTGCCTGTGTGTGTGTGCGGCTCTCTCTCTCTGGCGCTGCCTGTGTGTGTGCGCGGCTCTCTCTCGCGCTGCCTCTGTGTGTATGTGTCAAACAGGAAATGCACAGGGAGAGACTGAACCTCGCAAGAGCAACTAACAGAGCCCCGCCCACCAACTGTAAGACCATGGGATACCCCTCGCAAACTGTTCTACACGCCGCATACAGCGATTCACATCCGCGACAAACATATTTCTTCAGAGGTGCATGTGGAGTGTAGCAGAGACGAACGCGAATGACGCCCCGCTCTGTGAGTTGCTGTGTCCGAGTTGGTGGGCGTGGCTCTGTGAGTTGTCGTCATATCCAATGGTCTTAGAGTTGGTGGGCGTGGCTATCTTGCGTGCTTTCCATGGGTGTCTACTTGTCGGCGGCTTAGTGAATTATATATATAGATACTACATCTGGAATATTCTCTCAGAATAACCAGAATCAGTAGATTTAAGCAGCTCAGCTTGTTTGTTTAATAATTGAGTGGCTTGACAACTTTTGTCCCTAAACACTCTCTCTTTATTTCTTTAATGTCTTTGTTGTTTGACATATAATTAGTATGTGGTTAAAAACTGGCTTTACATTTCAGGGTCAGTAAGAACACTTGTTTGTTAAAATTAGAGAAGGTCATTGAGACTATATTTCTGCCAAAGTTACACTTAAATTAAAAATCAAAACCCCTCTCTTGCACACACATATCAAGTTAGGAATAAAGTTCCAAATCGTATTCTTCTTGTAATACAATTTATTATTAAACCTGTGTAGTGTAAAAATGTAAAACTTTCAGCCATCCCCGATTTTAAAACTCAGCTGCAGTTTTCTTTTCTAAAATAGTGAAATCTATATTGCCATATGATTGTATAAAATAATTTATCGAACTTGTCAATAAAATACAAGGGTACATTCCATGAAAGAGCATAAAACCACCGAGGATGAAAATTACATTGTTTTTGAGAAGTGTGAGAGTGAATGCAGAATGGTAACAAATTGTTTTTCAGTGTACGACTTCTAGAAATGTCACAATTGTGGGCATGATTACAGCTACTGTTCCACAACTGAAGTGAGAACAAATCATTTTGAAATATATGTTGTCACAAACTTGATCACGAGCCATAGCAAGGTTTGGGGCAGCCACCTGTATATTACTTTCCTGGCTGCAAAATTGCAAACAAAAAAGATAGCACTGGTGTGCACAAATAGAACTGTCCAAAACAGAGTCCAAAACAGAACTAAGGGAGTAGGGGAAAAGTGGAGGTTTTTAGGTCAGGATAAGAAGTGACATCAAAGGGGCCGGGATCGGAAGGGTCTTCAACTATAGGCTCGGCCCCAGACATGAAATCAAGGGGGCCAGAACCGGAAAGGTCTTCATCTATAGGTTCGCACCCGGAAGTGACATCACCAGGGCCAGATGGAATTTCCCGTGAATGGTCTGCAGGAAAGCGAGAAAAAGAATCAGTGCACTCTGCCACATTCCGGTCTGATTTGGAATTGCCCTCATTCAAGCCCCTTAGCTGCCTCCCATGTGCACATGTGTGACAATGTGCAATAGGGCACCTGGTGTCATCACTAAGGCATTGATACATCTCACACCCTGTCAACGTACCTCATCCATGTCTATTCCTGTTATTGTGCCTGACCTTAGCTTACCATGTCATCCTGTACCTGCTGGGTCAGTAGCTGTTAGTGTCTTTCACTAAACGCCCCTGCAAACATTGTATTGTTTTTACCAAATGAGGCAGAATAAAAAAACAGAGGTTAAAAGCTTACACTACATTTAAATACTCCTCATGGAGCCCAGATTATCATTTCTAATGACACAGGCAGCAGTACAAGTTCTTACAGACGTGAAGTCTGTGTCCCTACAGGAAGTAAAGGAGCAATATCAGAGCTGGCCAAAATATATTTTAATGTAGAATGAAGATTAAAGAGATTATCACATCATCTACCTCATTATTACCCATTTCTCACTTGATTTTTTAGATATATGACTTTACCAATGGTTTTGCTTTACACTGTTGTCAATTTTTTGACAATAGAAAAAGGTTAATTATTATTATTATTAAGATATTTACACAGTATATGATATTATAGCAGAAATGTTTTATAAGTGTTACTTTGTGTATATAACGATTAGTCATTTAACTTCTTTAAATTGTCAAAATGATTAAATCATTAAAGTCATATTTCTTGATGGAATCATCTGTTGTTTTGCTGACTTGATTGCATTCAATCCATTCAGTCCCCTATCTTCCACAAATCTTCTCTGTATATTTTTTTTTGCCAAGTAGCTACACATTTAGCAAAGGTAATTAAATGAGACATTACAAATAAAGCACAGTGTGCAACAAAGGATAAACAAAAATGATAGCCCCAAATACAGATAAAGAAAGTTTCAAAATATCCAAAGGACACAAAATGAGATCTTCTGTTCAGTCATAGAATACAAAAGCAATCTGTTAAGTATTGCGGTGTTAACTAAAACAGTAGATTTTTTTTTTTTTTGCAAGTGAAAGAGATGAAGAAAGGTAATGCTCATTCATCAAATAAACATGTAGTCTATACTGCCTAGAACATTTGATTGAAAACTAATGAATCACAAAAGCCAAGTGTATAACTAAGGGAATCTTCTTCTTCTTCAACTTGATGGACTGAATGGTCTTCTCTTGTTTGTCAAATTTCTTATATTCTTATGTTCTGATGATGGGAAACATAATTAAAACATTGAATGTCATGTCTTCATCTTCCTTCTGCTGCTCCCGTTAGGGGTTGCCACAGTGGATCATCTCCTTCCATATCTTCCTGTCCTCTGCATCTCATTCTGTTACACCCATCACCTGCATGTCCTCTCTCACCACATCCATAAACCTCCTCTTAGGCCTTCATCTTTTCCTCTTGCCTGGCAGCTCTATCCTTGACATCCTTTTCCCAATATACTCAACATTTCTCCTCTGCACATGACCAAACCAACACAATCTCGCCTCTCTGACTTTGTCTCCCATCCGTCCAACCTGAGCTGACCCTCTAATGTACTCATTTTTAATCCTGTCCTCATCACATCAATGCAAATCTTAGCATCTTTAACTCTGTCACCTCCAGCTCTGTCTCCTGCTTTCTGGTCAGTGCTACCATTTCTAGCCCATATACAGTAACATAGCTGGTCTCACTACTGTCCTGTACACCTTCGCTCTTGCTGATACCCGTCTGTCACAAATTACTCCTGACACTCTCCTCCACCCATTCCACCCTGCCTGCACTCTCTTTTTCACCTCTCTTCCACAATCCCCATTACTCTGTACTGTTGATCCCAAGTATTTAAAGTCATCCACCTTCACCAACTCTACTCCCTGCATCCTCACCATTCCACTGACCTCCCTCTCATTTACACTCATGTATTCTGTCTTGTTCCTACTGACGTTCATTCCCCTCCTCTCTAGAGCATATCTCCACCTCTCCAGGGTCTCCTCAATATGCAAAGCAAATTCTACAAATATCCATTGTCTAAGCAAAAAAGTGGCCAACAGGAGGGATACTTCAACAAAGACAAAAGAATAAAAAGCAAAAAAAAAAACCACAAACCTAAAGTTTTACCCAGTATGATTTCCCAGTTCATGATTTTAAATAGCAAAGAGCAAAATGCAATACAAACAAAGTGATAATTCTATATGTTTTCATTACTTTTAGATCTTAAGTATTCATAAAAAAATTAAAGAAATGGGGTGTCACGGTTTGCTTTGCCTACATCAAAATCCTAACAGTAAAGAGACATCCAGCTTCTAAAAAGTTTATAGAGGGTTGGCAGTCCATGTTAACGTGCATTATCATCATTTACTGAATTCAATTAGTCCTGAATAGAAGTATTTTCATCATATACAGTATATAAAATGGTACTCATTACTGTACACCACCTACCAAAGTCTCCTTGAACCTATATGTTTTCCTACTCATTGTATCCAATAGAAGTATTAATCCTGCCCACTGGCCCACATTAACCTTAACTAAAAACAAACAATAAAAGCATGCATGTTGCGCAAAACAAAGCTAATGTGATTTAAGCCTACAATAATTGCCTGACTCAACGAGAGAGAGAGAGGGTACGTGTGAAAACCCTGGCCAAAACAAATAAAACTATCAATATTTATTAAAATGTATTAAATAAAAAAGGAGAATACAAAAGAAAATATATCAAAATTGCAAATGATTCGAAGTAAATCACTATTATGGGCTCACTGCACCTGGACCTGAAGCTGCTGGTAATGAAATGCCAGCTCAAACTGCTTCTGACTCAGGACAGATGTCATCCCCGGCTGATGCATGAGTCAGCACTGTTACAGCACGATATTGACAACAATAAAAAATGCATTGTTGCAAAGTGTGCCTTTACCATTCCTCTTGGTAAATGGAGTCTGAGTTCATTTTCTACTACCTTTGGTAATACTCATCCTCAGGGCAGTTTGACACATAAATTGTGGTATAGACAGACATATATGCTTAAAGTTGATAAAGCAGATGAATAATTAATGTTAAATCCTTCATCAGGCAACATGATCACATTTGTTTTAATATTTTGAGCTATAACAATATCAAAGTTGAGGTATGGTAAGGGCAGTGGCCCCCACATTCCCAACTGGATTAAGTGAAATGGAGAATTTTATGTTATTCTCAGTTCATATTGCTTAATGTTTTGGCTTAATCAAAATAAAAACAGAATAAACACTCCAAAATATAAGAAGTATTTTTTATCTAAATTACAAAGTGAAGGATTTTCTGTGTCTATGGAACAGCACTCACATGAAATCATTGTTCTTAATCTGTATATTTAAATAAAAAAAGGTTGGGAGCGTGCACTGATACAGCGCATTGCTGCACACACCACATGACGAACCACCTCAGAATCCCAAATTAGAACCCGAGTGCAGCTGTGCAACAGGTGACACTTCAGCAACACTATATTTTGAATGTGGCTGGAGTTTACTGTGGCTGGAGTGGCAATCCTGCCACCAATCCCTAAGTTGTCCTTGCAGGTTGGAGGACCTATTTACAGGTTAACATCATACCCAAGATGGAGCAATTGCAGGTTAAGGGCCTTACTCAAGGGCACAACGGAGTGGAATTACTTCTTTGATTTACAGGGTTCGAACTGGCAACCTTTCCCACTGCCTTCATATCAAAATGAATGAAGGAAATCTCCACTCGTAATATTCAGGTGTTTTTTCACTGTGGTTTCTTGTACATAGTTTCCTTGTTGTTACGACTTGATTTTCTTTTTATAATTTACTTGTAATGCACAGGACCAATTAAACTTCTTATTATGAAGTAATAATATTGCCTTGGCCTTAGCTTAGTTTGCTTACAGTCAGGTACAGCTAAATTATAGAGATGACATGTGCCAAGTTCACTTTGGTACATCTGTGCAAAAAATGATTAATATTCTCAGATTATTTAATAGCTTTCTCTGGTTTTAAACAATTATTACAATGTATGTAACCTCTGCCCACCTACTCTATGGCATACACCACATAAGCCATCCTGAGAAAATATAAACTACCCTTTTATTTTAGCAAACAAGCCTACAATTGGGATTAAGTCACTCTAATGTAAATTTAATTCATTTACCCTAAGTGAAATTTAAGTAATATGTTGTGGATGCCATGCTGGATGGACTGGAATCCCGACCAGGATGACAGCTGGTTCCTTGCCAGTAAGGGAGGTCATACTAGAAAGACAGGAATGGACCAGTGACCTGACCCAAATGAAAGCCAATTCCCTGTCAGGAAGGGAGACTGCAATGGAAGGAGAGGGATGGACTGGCATCCCACCCAAATGGGTGTGTGTGTCATTCCTGGAAGGGAGCCCTGTGCAGGACAGAGGGTGTCTGCTTCCCAAGGGCATGGTTTCCCCACCATACACACAGTGGCAGCATCCCACTGGCAGAACACACATACAGTATGTATACCTACATGTATATTGCAGGCTGGAAATTGCAGTCACATGGGACAACCCTGCCATAGTTCTTTGGTGCAGCCAGGGAGAGTTGCAGGGGATCGCCATACCCTCTTTGAAGGGCTTCTACCTGATCTGGAAGTGCTTCCAATGTGCAATGCTGTGACACCTTAGGTACTCCCAGGTCTGGCATAAAAGAAGCTGGGCTTCATGTGTGAGTGGTAAGAGTCGGCAGGAGGTGGATCAGACCATGTTGGAGATGTGCAAGGAGAACGAAAAATGATTACTTTGTTGTGAAGATTGAAAAGGAGGACATTGGAACCTGTGTGGTTATGTTGAATAAACACTTTATTTTTGAATTCAGGACTGTGTTATGTAGTTGTGTCTGGAAATTTGGGGAGCTGCTACGTGCCCAGGGGGTCACGATGTGCTATAAAAACATCGTCACAATCATACAATTGACAAATTCAAATTTGACAGGGCCCAGAATGTCAGTAACTTATATATTGTAGTTCTGACAGAAAACAAATGCAAGCTTGGGATTTACTGTATGCCTTCTTAGTGCTGGCACACTCCAAGTCTGAAAAAAATCTCATCCAACAGTATTTCTCTGGAGTGACGACAGATGCACATTCAGGCTTCGACAAAGCTCACTGTTGAAGGTCAGTGTCAGGCCGGACAAGGTGATTATCTCGCTGTCAACAGAAATCGGATTGGCTGGAGCAATAGCCTGTAATCCTACTCCAATAGAGACACGCAAACAGTTTTACAGTTCTCTGATCATCTAACTGCAGAACAGCCTATCTTCTTTTCCAGGATACTCATAGTGTGGTGAGTACAAACCCTGAAAAAGTTAGTAATTACTTGTTTGAAGTTATTTTAAAAGTAGTAAGGACATAGTGGAAATATTTGTAGTTTATTTAGGAGAGTATTTTATACTTCTTTTTTCATCTAGTTTTTGAGCAAAATTCATTTAAAAGCATTTGCAGCTAGAAGCACATTGATATGTTTCTTAATGAACAGATCATTGAAATTAATAAAAAAAAAAAGACCAAAGAAAATACAAATCAAAAAGTTCTAAATAGGATAAAGTTTAAGTATTTCTATCTATCTTTCTATCTATCATAGGCAATCATGACATAATAAATAATTTTTTTTTGCCTGAAAGAAGCAAAAAAGTGTCATTATCATTAAAATTAAAGTCACAGAGTAATGATTACTTAGGAAGTCTCATTTAGCTCAACAAAGACAAATCCTGTTCTTGATAAAGCTAACTTTCACAGTAAAAAAGCTTTCTGTATCACGTAAAAAGTAACAAATCATCAAAATGCAACACTGAAGATCAACCCGTACAAGGCTAATTGAATTATGGTGTATTTAAGGACACAACATGCTTTAAGGGGCATTTTAAATAAAATATATCACAGATAAGAGGGGAATACAATTCCATTTCACTCAAATCTTGGGAACAGATCATTGTATTTTAATCATGACAATTTGATAATCTTAAATACAGTAAAAAAAGGCATAAAATAATGTATTTTCATTGAAGGACACTTTAAAAGAAACTGTTAAGGGAGGTGCCACGAGACATTATTTCTTTTTATCAATAAAAAGTATTATTAGTGGTTTATCTTTTGACATTTTGTCAACTGATGACCTTTCAGTATAGTGCATCCCATTTTTACTTGTCAGTGCTTGCAGTCAGCATTATTGTTGCTATTTATTGATTATTCATACAATTATTATTATACTTTTCTGTACTGGATTATGAGTGGAGTAGGCTAATAAGGGCTAATAATAGATTATTCCTTTTCAAACCTAGCATCATGAATTATGCTGCTAGGAAAAATCTAACTGCCCTGTGACAGAAGAAACTTTTAAAAAAATTATGGAAATTATTAAAGTGTACGGTTTTCATCAATCATTATTATTCTGGTAACAATATGCAAAAAAGATAACGGGCATAAGCCATGTAACATATTGATAGTGCAACCTAAGAAATTTACTTGGCCAAATAGATCAAATAAAGCTGTTATAAATAACATATTAATGAGTAATGAGTAATAGAAACATACAGAGCATTTTAATTGGTGGAATGGCTAGTTATGAGTTGTGAGGGTTAGAAATGACATGATGATGACACTGATCAGGGGAAGGCTGTGATAATGACAAAACAGTCATTGGAGATCCTCTCCACAATCCAATGCAGTTATACATTAAGAGGGAAAGGCGCTATATAAATAAATTGTATTATTATCATTATTACAAGGAGACAGTGATCCATGTAAATCAAGGTGTTCCAAAAAAGGATTCTTTAGAAGGTCAAATTGGATATCTGATGGCACCAAGTAAATCCAATAAGGTGCAGAAAGAACACTGTGGATGTTGGAGGATCATAGTTAGCTCAAAGGCTATAATAAGAAGCTACATCTTTAAGTAAACACAGGCATTGGACAGCTTCTCTCCAAGACAATGTGGCTGTATGGTAAAAGAGATTACAAGGACATAGTAATCTGTGTAAATGAAGGGGTTCCTGAAAAGAATTTTCTGAGTTGTCCATTGGATATTTAATGGTATCAATTAAATCCAATAATGGCAGAAAAAAAACAAAACTGAAGATAATTGAGCATCATAGGCAGCCCATGGGATATAATGAGTAGTTTCATCTTTAAATAGAGAAGACTCATGATTTTAGTTGCTATCCCCTAGCAGCCCAGAATTTAGCAGGAAGTTCCTGATCATAAACAACATTTCCAAGATGATCCTCAAACACTTAGTATGCAGAAGCAAACACTTAGTGTGGCAGGCAGTGTGGTGTAGAGGTTAAGGCTTTGGACTTCAAAGCCTGGTGTTGTGGGTTCATATCCCACTACTGACACTGTGTGACTATGGACAAGTCATTTAACCTGCCTGTGCTCTAATTGGCAAACCAAAAAAGAAGCGTAACCAATTGTGTCATAAATGTTGTAAGTCACTTTGGATAAAGGCATTAGCCAAATAAGCAAATGCAGAGAGTGCAAAAGTTGAAGAAAGGGAGAGACTAGAAAAGGGAATCTATGGTGGCATTTGGAGGAAAGCGAACAGACCACCCCTATCGGCTACTCTAGGAATGAGCTATCATTAAAGAAAATGTTCTAGTTTAGAATGATTTCAGATTTTGTGTTTTCTTTTTGAAGTTGACATGGTAGCACAATAGCTAATTATATAATGCACTACTGAGGCCTCGTGTGGAGTAATGTATACAGTTTTGGTCTTCAGACTATAAAAAAAGGCATTGCAGTGGTAGAAAAAGCCCAGAGAGGAGCAACTAGGCGGATTCCAAGACTAAGAAGTATTAGCTATGAGATTAAGAGGTGACATGATCGAAGTGTTTCATATTATGGAAGAAATTAATATAGTGGATTTCAGCTGTTACTTTAAAGTATATTCAGCAACAAGAACTCAATTGGAAATTTTTTATGGGCAGATATTGCACACATGTTATTTTTCATCATGCAAAGAACTTTAGAAACATTTAATAAATAGTAATATGGAGGAGAGAAGGACTTTAGGGACCTTCAAAGCTCGATTTGATGTTATTTTGGAAAATCTAGGTGAATATTATAGAGGAGCTCGTTGGGATGAATGGCTTGTTCTCGTCACAATTGTTCTAATATTCCATACTTTCTTACTGGGGGCTTTGTCTGTGTACCATGTTTCTCCCAAATCTGAAAATGATGTGAATTATGCTAACAGGCAATTCTAAACTGGCATGGTTTGAGTGAGTGCTTAAATGTATGTGTGATACATGTTTAAGCATATCTTGAGATACACTTGCATCCCCTGTGGCTATGTGGTCCATTCAACAGTCATAGGTTGTAACTCTTTACTACACAGTAATGAAAAAATCTGTCTTACTAAAAAGAATGCACGAATGAATACAATATTACAAAATTCTGTATTTAAAAAAGGGCTTGTTAAAGGGAAGCAGCTCTTGGTGAACAGATTTTCTGCATGTCTGCATGCTGCATTTTACTTAGCAGAGACACATTTTCATTGTGAAGAGCAAACATTAGTTATACATGCACAAATATATAACTTCCCCTCATTGTGAAAGGGACTCTTCAAAACAGCTGATCTAGACATCAGAGAATAGATCAAGAAACATGATCACAGACTCACAGACAAAAGGCGAAACCATTCCAGAACTTATGTGAGAAAATAAGAACCATCTAGGGGATAATTGTACCATGGGGTGTAGGTAAGGCACTGGGATCTTCCTGGTATATATCAGGTCAGGCCTTGCACTGTAAAAGCCTCTACTGCATATGACTACTGGTGTCTGTGCAGTGGACACTGCTGCAAAATGGTAATGCTGGAAGGAGGAGCTAACTTACAACTTCCTTCTCAAGAAATAGCTGTCAAGAGTAGCAAGAACGTATCCGTACCCTGGTGTTATTTCTAAAGGGCACAGAGTCTCAGAACAATTATGGCGGATATGCCCTTTATATAGGACTAAAGGTTTTAAAGGACAATGTGCCTGGAGACCTTCAGAAGTAAGTGTGATGTACGACATCTGAATGATTTTTTATTGCAGTCCATAAAATAAGAATAAAATAAACATCAGAAGGTGAAAATTGAGAGAGAATGATATGAGACTATCAATGAATGCTTGTTATCACAAAACAAAAGATTAACATATGCAGGCAAATATACGAGGTAGTAAAATATTAGCAGGCTGAAACAAAGAAGAAATACTCCAAAAAAATCACAAAGTGTGTAACCTTAAGCAGGTCAGGTGGTTATTTGTTTTAATTTTGGGCACATTCTTAATTTCCATTAATCTGTTAGGAAAGTTTAAATCTTTAATTACAGGGAGTGACGTTCTTCTTTCGTTAGAACATTAGTTTTGATTAAAAAAACCCTTTCTAATCTGAATGACAGCTGTGTAAATTAAGTCTGGAGTGCAAGTGATTAGAAATGGCAAAGGAAATTCTGTCATATTTTAAATCCCATTATACCAACAAAACAAAAAAAAATGATAATCTGTATCACTTAGTTACATTGGTCATATTCTAATAAAAATTATGTAAATACTTTTTATACTTTATCCTGACTTTGTATACTTTCTTTTTGTATTGTTTAAATGTAATAAAGGTAGCCTGTGGAACAAAAGAATTCAATTCCAATTTAATTTTATCCTGACAGCAAAATGATACTGGTTTTTATTTTTCAATTTTATTAAAATTTCTTTCAAAAAGAGACAATTGTGTAGTACTTTATGGGTTTTCTTCTGGATTCTGCACTGTCACCCTGTATCTCAATGACAAGCATGGAAGTTTTGTTGGCATCTCTAAATTGTCTCAAAGATAGCGAGTGTTAATGTGTAATGTTTTACTTCCTAAGGACTGGCACCCTGTCCAGGGTTAGTTGCTACCTTGTGGTAGATGATACCGAGAGAGATTCCAGCTTTTTGCAACTCTGCAACAGTACAAAACTTCTTGGAAAATGGAGGATGTTCCACAAATGTTGTCTGAGAATTTCCATTTTCAACAGGCCCATCCATTTTATTAAATACTTTTCCCATTTCAGGGTGGGCAGGAACAAAATACAAACTAAGAATGAATCCTGGATCCTGGGCAAGAAAAAAAGCTAATTCCAGGGAACACTATCACATACATACATTAACATACACATACTAGGGTAATGCAGAATTTCCATTTACTAAACATGCATAGGGCGGCACAGTGGCGCAAGGGTAGTGCTGCTGCCTCGCAGTAAGGAGACCCAGGTTTGCTTCCCGGGTCCTTCCTGCGTGGAGTTTGCATATTCTCCCCGTGTCTGCGTGGGTTTCCTCCGGGCACTCCGGTTTCCTCCCACAGTCCAAAGACACGCAGGTTAGGTGCATTGGCAATTCTAAATTCTCCCTAGTGTGTGCTTGGTGTGTGTGTGTGTGTGTGTGTGTGTGTGTGCCCTGTGGTGGGGTGGCGCCCTGCCCAGGGTTTGTTTCCTGCCTTGCGCCCTGTGTTGGCTGGGATTGGCTCCAGCAGACCCCCGTGACCCTGTAGTTAGGATATAGTGGGTTGGATAATGGATGGATGGATGGATAAACATGCATATCTTTGTGATGGAGAAATCAACTGGTTAAGAAAAGAGTGCTGCAAATCCATTGTACTACCATGATTGGGAGATACCATAATCACAAAGGTGGTATCCCATTCATTTTTGCTAAAAAACCTAGATTGAAGCTGTCAGAATTATGTTCAAACATGATATTGCTTTGAAAGTATCTCTCTCTATAAATGCACATATTTGATCCTGCCTGTCTAGGAGCTCTTCTGATACTGTTTATATACTTCAGTACTTGATACATACTTGCTACACTGCAATCTAGTGTGCATACACTAAACATAAAATAACATTTCTTTAACATAGATCATTAAAAAATATATTTTTTTTTATGTTCAGCCTGTTTTTCAGGTGCTTTTAAGATGTATTTGCATATAATACGAAAAGCACGTACTCCGATTGTCACGTCTATCTGTCCGCATAAAACAACTCTGCTCCCAGTGGGCCAATTTTGTATACATTTGGCCCAGTTATTCTTCTAAGAAATTTCTCAGGAAGTTCAATTTTCATTGCAGTGTTCCAAAATTAGCGTGGGGTACAACGGTGTGAAATTTCAAAATCTCTCATTCAAAAGCATTGATGAATTTGTGAACTCATCTGTCTTTCAACTGAGAAACATCCTGTGCAACTTCATTGACAGAATAAAACATAGCTTCCTTGAGAGAAGTCACTTCCATTTTGTATATTTTGCATGTTTTTACTCTCCTGACGGCGAAAGAGATTGCAATTAGTAAACAGATTTAGGTTAATTAAATGCAGAGAAAGGCACACATATGTAAACCGCTTCTATACCTGCAGCTTGAGGCAAGTTGAGTGTAAAAGTTAAAAAAAAAACTATCTATCTAATTGAATTCTCTTATTGCCTTTATTTGAATATTACACACTGATACAAAACATTTGAAATCACGTTTTTTTTTTAATTTATATTAGTCCACATTCCACTCTAAAGCTGTGTTTTCGACAACCAAAAACATATCCATCCAGCCATTATCCAACCCGCTATATCCTTACTACATGGTCACTGGGGTCTGCTGGAGCCAATCCCAGGGCACAAGGCAGGAAACAAAACCCTGGGCAGGGCATCAGCTCATCAAAGGACACACACTAGAGACAATTTAGAATCGCCAATGCACCTAACCTGCATGTCTTTGGACTATGGGAGGAAACCCACGCAGACACAGGGAGAACATGCAAACTCCACACAGGGAGGACTTGGGAAGCAAACCCAGGTCTCCTAACTGCAAGGCAGCAGTGTTACCCCTGCACCACCATGCCACCCACCAAAAACATATAATTTTGAAAATGCTCTCCCTGGTAAATCCAAAAATATCAGGTGCTGCGTGTGGATAGAAAAAACGGAGCATTTCAAAAAGGCTGGTGTATAATTGCCATGTAATCAGACATGGACTTCTGTTTGTTTTGATAATTCCCTTTGTGACCTCATTTTCACTGTGGAGATAGTCGTTCCATACGTTTTTTGCATCCGACTAAAGATACTGTGCCTTCAAATACTCAACTATTTTGCTGTATTTATGTTGACATGACTCTCAGTCTGTATATTCCAAGGCTTTGGAAGGCTTTGGAAACCTTATACTTACAATTAATTGTTAAGCAAACTGTATATCATTGTTTGCCCAGACAAAGAAGTCAATTTTATTTTTTACTCATTCTTGCAGCATTTTGATTTACTTTGGATTTACTTGGCAAAGAAATTGAGCGCTAAACTGATAAACCATGCATGCCCAAACGCGTTACTGCCATTTCAGTGAGGATGACAAACTTTTACAAAATAATCTGAAAATCCTAGTGTGGGCAAAAAAACAAAAAATGAAAATGGTGTTTTCTAATTCATCCATGTTACTGTGGACTAAGCCTGACTCTTTGATGAAGTAATTTTAAAAATTTTAAGTTCTCCAGTTTTCAAATTGGTTAATTAAGTCATGAAGTGCACCTGAATATTATACTATGCGTACATTTTCTAAGTTTGCTTTTCTTTACAATGCAACCTGGGATCCACTATGTTTCCATGACAAAATCCTTTATTCTCAAATGTGGGAGTTTCTCTCTTTGTGTAACAGTTTCTTAAAATGTTATTTTTTGTCTTTTTTTTTTAAATAGGTTATTTCTGGTACTGCTGTTACTACCACTACTAGAAGTACTTCTTAGCACACTGCAGGTTAAAGCACACCTCTGTATACATGTCAAACATGCTTGCACATCTCCTAACTAATAAACTTTTTAAAGAATTAACCTTCAGGTGGCATGTCTTTAGTATGAAAGGTGCTAAACTTTATGAGGGATAACTAATTTTCCATCAATCCCATTAATATTTATTTAATCCAAAGAGTTTTGTTAAATGAATTTTTACAATTGGATTAATAAGAATGTAAAAGGATTGCAGATGTATAGTTCTTTTTGGGCACAGCCTTCTTACTTATGGTGGAATTGGAAAGAAATAGTTTTATGTTTTTATACAATATATTCTGGTCAGAGGCTTAGAAAAGTTTTTGAATTTGGAGGGGCAAGCTTATAAGTGGGCCTCCCTCTTACACCCCCTCATTTTTTATTGTGTTGGGGTGGTCAGTTGTGGAGATTGATGCACTGGGGGTTCTCTTCATTTAGGTGTGACACAGGGAAAATCCTCTCTTGCCCCCTGCTGGATCTGCCAATGACCATGGTAGTCTATAAGATGCAGCAAAAATGCATATGAAAACACTTGAACAAAGTTAAAACCTATACATTCAACAGGTCTCTTCATCTAAAAGAATACTTTTGATAACTTCTTTACTTTAAAAGAAAAATTTTTGGAAAAATCTGCTCTATTAAATATTAGCCTACATCTTTAAAACCCATCTATCAAAAGCCACTGAAATTTAAAAATACTTTAAGAAAATTTGGCAGCACAGTGGTGATGCCTCAGGGAACCAGTACTCTAGGTTCAAATCTCATGCGCAATTGTTGTCTGTATGCAGTTTACACATTCTCTGTGTCTGTGTACTCTGATGTAAGTCTTACATCCATAAGACATGCAGGACAGTCTGGGCAGAAATTTTAAATTAGGCCTGTGTCAGTTTGAGTGTGGATGTGTGAGTGAGAGGGCTGGTTGATTAATTTGCACTCACTACCAGGAAAGGCTATGGATACCTACAAAAGTGCATATAAGAATTTTATATTCACGAAATGTAATACTTTTAGGTTTTACACCGCTGTATTTTTCTTGTTTGACTGGCTTGTACTAAAAATAAAACATTCACAGTTTTATTAAACTGCTTAACCCTGTTTTCTTACTACTTTCATGGATTGCTTGTGATTGTCCAACAGTGTATCTAAATATATTTAAAACACCAACATTGTCAGATGTGTCAGCAAATTGGCAAAAACAGCATGGAAATACTTTTAATCTTTGTCTATGTTATTCAGGACACTCCCATATCATTCGACTTTTTTTGGAATGCAAAATTGCTGTGCTATCACAGCAGCAGCTTGGATTATACCATTAATTTTGGAAAAGCAGACATGGTCATTTTCAAATTATGTATAGGTAGACACTCATGATTAGGATTAGTTAAGTGAAGCAAGTCCTTTCGGGTTCTCTTATAACGTAAGCAGTTTTGCTCCCTTTTAAACCAAGCATTCTTCCTTTGTTTTGTGTCTCCTTATTTGTCCATCTGTTTCATATACTAATGGACATGGATTTGATTTTCAGTCTGATAAATTATGTTTTTCCTGTGTCTAAGTAATTTTTCCAAGGTTATATGTTTTCTTTTCACACCCCAAACATAAGCCTGATGGATTTAATTGCAGGTTTAAATTGATGCCATATGACAGAGTGTGTGTATGTGGGTAAATTTGTCCTGCAATGCAGGTGTATTCTTCCAATACAGAACATAAGTGTACTGACTGAAAAAGGGACAGTAGGATTAAAAATAAAGAGTGAGGAACAAGAGAAAGAATGGAGTGAAGGTCAAACCAAAGATCAAAAGATAAACGCCAGAGTCAAGTCATAAACCAAAAAGTAGAGTAAAAATACTTTGTTTCGAATAGCCACTAATCAAGAGTAAATAGAAGTAAGTCACTAGTTTTGGTCCAGTCTTGAAGCCCAGAGGGTGGTCTTTATACTAGCACACCAATGTCATCACAAACAGTGCATCCTCAATGCATTATGGAAAAATTCCCATGGACATGGGCTACACAAAAGCCACAAAATGGTGGTGCCCATAATCAAAACAAAACAGCATTGGGAAAGACAGTGAAAAATAATTAACTTTTAAATTGACGCTCTAAATAAAATTCTGCTTGAAGAATTAGATACTTTGGATTTTAGAACCCCAAAAACGACACTGTGATGATTTTTAAAGCTTCAGGCAACCCAGAGGAAATATGAAAATTAACTTGGATCATAGTAGTAAGTTAAGAATATGAATTAGTGGTTGCATAACTCTAACATAGTTCTCTTTGCTCATTCAATGTTCATTTTACAGCACACTGCCATTTCCAGGGCATAAATGTAGGTCCATACCACAAGTGGAGTGCAGAACATTGCCTAAGCCAATTGAGGCAATGGAGAACACCATGGATATTTCCTGTTCTCAGTAGGCTCATTCTATTTCTCCTTCAATAGCATTTTTATAAAGTTTTTGTTAAAGGAGTAGTGCCATCAACCTTTCATTTGCAGAGGAGTGAAACATAACTCAAAGTACACCTCCAGAATCTTCCATATTCTGCCAACCACAACTCATTTTGGACTAAACTGGGGAAAAAGTTGAAGACTTTGAATCTTGAAGCTCCCATCATGGACATCCTGACCATCAGACAGCAGTTTGTGAGGCTGAGGAACTGTATGTCAGGAATGGTGGTATGTAATACTGGAGGACCTCAGGGAGCTGTCTCGCTTCCTTTTAACCCCCTACACAGCAGTCTTCCAGCACAATACTAGTGCTTGCCATCTACAGAATTTTTCAGATGACTCGTCCATCATAGGCTGCATTAATAATGGAGATGATACAGAGTAGAGGGATGTTGTTTGTCTTACGGTGCAGGGACAATAACCTGCGAATCAACATCAGTAACAAATGTTGGACTTCCGACATGCCAAAAAGTCTCCAAGACCATTCAGGCGGAGGACATTAAAGTGCCTGGGGGTTCGCATAAATAATAAACTGGACTGGTCTAATAACACAGTGGTACTGTACAAGAAGGGCCAGAGCAGACTGTACTTACTAAGGAGACTCAGGTGTTTTGATTTGTGCAGCAAGCTGCTGGAAATGTTCTACCAGTTCATAGCAGACGGTGTGGTGTTCTACACTGCAATTTCCTGGGGAGGCAACCTGAACTGAAAAGAAGCACAATGCCTGAACAAACTTAACAAGAAAGCCTGCTCCATCACTGAGCACACTGGAAGCTGTTGTGGAAAAGGGGATGGTGGCAAAACTGGATGTCATCATGAAAAATCCCCCCATCCCCTCCAGAATATGCACTCTTGGAACAATTTTTGTCACAGACTCATTCCACCACAGTGTTTAGAATCAGAAGTTTAGATATCAGTCACAATTTTTATAAGCTCACACTTACTTGATCTACCTGTCAGGGGTCATCCTCCAATAACATACAGCAATGTTTCTTTCCAGGTTAAATGATACTTACTACATAAAGAGCCTTTAGTTGGCTACAATATAAGCAAAAATAGTTCATGTTTAAATTCTACACAAGTACACATCCATTATATACTGGGTAATGAATAATATTATTTAATTAAGTAGGATACTGTAATACTCTTCATATAATTGAATAAAATCCTAAAGCAATATCAAATAGAGATGAGCTGAAACTCTAAAGCTGAAATCCCACTGGTTGACATTACTGAGGCAGGCCAAATTGGGCCTCCAGAAAGAAAAAAAGATTAACTCAATAATGGTGAAGCATGAGTGTCACTGACATGATTCGAGATATCTGATGAAGTGATGTCTAAGGCAGGTAATTGGTTGGGTTACTCAATTTCTCCAAAACAATGAAGTAAATCAGAAGCTGGAACACATAAATGAGTATTGAAATTAGTTGATATATGTCTACAGGCACTCTTTCAATGCTGTAACATCTACAGTATATTTATCATACTTGCAGCATAACAGAAAATTATTTTTTTGTGTCTAACAGATGTGCAATAACAATAGTGCATATTAGGATCCATAAGCTTCTGGTCTGGGCTAAATATTTTATTAGATGGTATAAAAGATGAGACAAGAGCCACAAAAAGATTTGGGGCAGCCACCCGTATATTTTTTCCTGGCTGCAAATGCAAGAATTTTTAGTACAGTTGTGTACCAGTTTGAATCCAAAAGAGAACTAACTGGTGAGGTTGAGATTGTGGGTTATTAAAGTGCGGCAGAGGAAGTGAGGTAATTATGACTGGAACTGGAAGTGACGTTATCGGACTCATGACCAGAAGGGACGCCTTCTGGACCGGAAGTGATGTCATGGAACCAGGTGGAATTTCCAATAATGGGTCTGCAGTGGAAAAAGAGAAAAGATCAGTGCACCTCGCCACCCCCAGGTCTGGTGTGGAATTACCTTCCTTCGAGCCCTTTAGCTGCCTTCCATGTACACTTGTGTGACAATGGTCATGTGTTATAATGCTTTTATTCCTTTTATATTTTAGTAATGCAATCTAAATGTTAACTGCTTTCCTTATTGAACTGCTAACATTATTTGAAACTCCTATTGGTCACTAGTTGCTCTCTACCTTATAATGATGGTGAAAGTATTTTTTTAAATGAATATGAAGATGACTGCCTTTTTGAAAACGAGATTATCTGACTTGTGAACAATTGAATCTACACAGATTCTCATTGCAGTTATTCATTTTCCTAAATATGATCTCTTTTCACATGTAACCTGTATTAAAAGATTTAATTTAAAAAAAATAGCACTAGTATGACATCACTCACTGGGGTGTACTGTTTTCTGAAGTCAAAGTAAAATGGTTATAGGTTAAGTTCAGTCTTCAGTCTGTTGCTTGTGTTGAATTTGTGCATACTCTCGGTGTTCACATTAGTTGTTTCTGGATACTCTGTTTTTTCCCACAACTTAAATCCTTACAGCTCCAGTTAATGGGCATATTTCTCAAGGCAGTCGAGTTTATATGGCACAAACAGTCACCTGACCCTTACATTCTATTTTTGGCCCAAGTCAAACAGTTTGAAAGGGGTGTGATCTGCTTGGCAGTGTGGTATATTGATTAAGGCTTTGACTTCAAACCCTGAGGTTGTGTGTTCAAATCTTGCTGCTGATACTGTGTGACCATGAGCAAGTAAGTCACTTTACCTGTCTGTGCACCAACTAGAAAAACAAAAGAAATGTATCTCAAATATTGCATATTTTTTTTGTTCTTTATTTCGCCTTATACAATTTCTTGTATTAGGAATTTGTTAGTTTTCGCATACCTCTTAGGGTCAGAGCGCAGGGTTAGCCATTGTACAGCACCCCTGGAGCAATTACAGGTTAAGGGTCTTGCTCAAGGGCCCAGCAGAGTAGGACCTCTTTTGGCAGTGACAGGGATTTGAACCGGCAACCTTCTGGATACCAGCACAGATCATTAGCCTCACAGCCACCACTCTGTCCCAAATATTGACTTGGATAATGGCATCAGCCAAATATGTAAATGCAAAAACTTCAAAATGAAAGCCAGGAATTGTGTGTTTTTAGTAGGATTTTATTATAAGATTATATTTTGTACAGTGCCTTTAGATAGCTGTCCTATCTACAACCTTCAGCCTATTTGAAATGTCACATTGAATCATGAGATGCACATGCTGAGTCCCACTAGAACAGGAAGTTGCCGCTTAATCTAATTTGTTTCTATTTTAAAAATTTTCCTGGCACTAACGTTTCAAAATGACTTCTCACACTTTTGCTGCGAGCAGGCAGGGAACTATTTATGGAGGCACAAACCATTTTATAGGAAGACAGAAAGAGACAAAGAGTAATGTATTAAAAGTGACTGACAAACAACAAAAGAGTCAAGATAAATATAAAAGCATGAATAAAAGACTCCTATCTCCAAGCAGTGGTTTTGGTGGTATAGCAATCTAGCCACCTAGATCCACCAGACAAAAACATTAAACACCACTGAGTTGGAAATTAATTCAATTACACATGAAATGTAGAAACTGGATGAAAGTTAAATGAATGATGTTAACCAAGTATTTCTATTGTAACCAGAAACACTGGGAATCAATATAGTTTTCTGAAGTTTTATTAACAAGAAACACCATTTTAGTTAAACATAATATGACAAAAATGTTCATTATTACTTACTGTAAAGCAATCATTTAGAAATTCTTTGAAAACATCAAAAAACACCAGATACTCAGATATCAGTAAATATTATGTTAGGATGTAGAGAGACCTAGAGTCCATTGTTTTGCCTGATTTACATCTTATATTGTATCCTCAGGTTTTGAGTATTTATCTAGTTGTTGTAATATCACAACAGCAAACTTTATATGTATATGTAATTTGGTATTTCTCAAATACTGGGCTGGAATATTTGGTATGGGGCTGTCATGCCTCACTGCAGGCAGAATTCTTGCAGTTCACTGAGTGATCACGTAGTCAGTAATATTCAGGATGTATGATGAAACTTGACCTATCCTATCACTCTAGGACAGATGGCCAGACGCTAATTTGGGAGCTTACAATTGCCTGCTCTGACATTATAATCTGCTGAGATCTTGCAGTAAGGAGTGTATATTAAATGTAGTGTTGACTCCTGTTTGAAAGCTTCTGCTTGAAAGTTTCTTCTTGCAACCATTTAACACCCATAAGTATCCAAATAAAGTGAATGAAACACACCTAATGAATACTGATAGGTACTAATTCCCATATCAAAACCATTTGATTTTTTCATGGCAAAGGTAAAGCAATGGTATTTTGAAGAATTAACTCAGAAATAAAAAATATTTTTTAAAAACTAATAGAAAAAAGTAACTACTGCTGTTAATGATGACAGCTCCAGAGTTTGGACATTCTCATAAATTAAAAAGGTATAATTTAAAAATAGATGCAAAAATCACTTTACAATACAGAGAATTGGTGTCAGAGCCATAGGTGGAGACACCAAAGCTCTCCTCACTGGATTAATATGTCACACCTATTAAATAATGCTGTGAGTGATGTGGTGGTAGAACTTGAAAGGACACCACAATTTTGAAGTGAGGAACATATGTCATCAAAGCTTATAATTGTTGACATTTGTAAATAGTGACTAAAATCAAAGATGCTTTTCAGTCAACTTTTATTTGTGCTAACATACAAGGCTAGCAAGACCTATACAATTTAAGTGCCTTGAGCATGGGAAAGGCACTATATAAATACAATTTATTACAATTGTCTCCAGTACACCCTGTATGTCACATTCTGCCAGTGGCTGTGTCCTCACTTGTGCAATCCTGCAAACTCTGATGTACATAACAAAGTCATGTAAATAAGCTACAAAAAAAATCACATTAGTCCTAACAGATATTTCTCCATGTCTGAAAGAACTTAAAAAAAAATTTTTAAATAAAATTGTCAGTGTACTCAAGTTAGGAGAAACTGAGGATGAGATCAGTGTGCAAAGGTTGTGAATGTGAAAGTAACTTAAATCACATTAGTGACACAGGTACACTGATTACTGTACGCTGTGAATGCATGTAATCAGCATCAGGCTGCTGGGTCCAAGAGCAGGGAGAGCCAATAATCCAATAATCATCCAATAATAATCCAATTATCATTCACACCAACAATTAATCTAACTTAAAAATCTTTTGCACATACCAGAAAAAATACATGATCACAGGGGGACCACTATTTGGTTTATTGTGTATCTAGGCAGAAAACCTATTTCAATATCCATGGAAGTGGATGTATTTGCTAAACAAAACCTATATAACTTTTAGCTTACATTTTTTAAATGCTGTTATAACATCAAAATTGTCTAAAAGTATGTGGACAAAACTAATATATGAGAGAAGTAAACTCTGAGAAATATAATTTTTATTATGAAAATCTGTCAGCCTTATAATAGTCGTTTATTTAAAGGGAGCCAAGATGCTGAGTTGTCATATTGAGAAAAGAAGTCTTGTGATGAGTAGTTCCCAGCTAAGTCTGGCTGCTCATTTTTGTTCGGCTATGTCCACAGGACAGTCAAGGTGAGGCAGTACTATAGGGGTAAACCACTGTTAAAAGTCTATGTGCTTCACAATCAATTCAGGCACACACAAGACATAGCAAAAATGCATTTCTGTTGATGTAATATTTGACATACCTCTCTTATGGTATTTGTGTGGGGGAAAAAAATCACATATCAAGAGCAGAAATTTACATATTAGATCAAAGTATAACATACCTTTTGTAGCCAGAAAACTCATTTGTTGGCTTAGATATAATCTTTTGTATATTTCATGCAAACAACCTCAAACAAGCTTCATGAAATATAATACAGTTGAAATCTACATTCTGGAGTTTTATGTTAAGACAAAGAATTTTGAAGCTGATACCAAGTCAAAAAGATTTCAATTTAATAAAGTGAGCTGGCGGGGACCGCCTGGCGCAACAAGATACTAAAGCCTATAGTATACTTTTTCTTCAGACTTTTATTCCTCAAGTCAAGTCTCTAGTCCAGGGGTCTCCAACACATCACTCGAGAGCTACCAATAGCTCACAACCCCTTTCCAAGTAGCTCGCCAAAGGGTTAATGAATCCTACATAAATTTGAAAACTTGATTATTCAAATTAGGCGCGGGCGATCTTTCCAAAAAATCATATCACGATCCACTATCTGAATTGCAATCTATCTTTTTAATGTGGTATACACTTAAGAGAATATCCAGACTCAAACTCATCAAGACCTAAGTAACACTTTATTTTAAATATCAAACAAAGTTGAATTCACTTGTTCTCTCGATCGCTAGCTAAGTGTAGTTAAGGAACATGTCCCTAAGCTGGCGAGTGAGTGAGGAAGACCCCTCCCCTCGGCCCGCTGCATCTCTCTTGGATTTGTTCAAATAAATTGATACCGCAAGCGAACTATGATACATAGCGAAATGAGAGAAGTCGCAAAATCTACCGGAATGTTCAAGCAAATTATAGAAAAAAACCCAATCTAAATCCGTTAAGTAGTTCTCTCATGAAAAGCGGACAGACAGACAGACAGACAGACAGACAGACAGACAGACAGACAGACAGACAGACAGACAGACATTGGATTTTATGTACTATATATTAGTAAACCTTCAAAATAATCTTCAGTTAAAGTCTCAACGGCATTCTCAACATTTCTGGAGCTTAGTAGAGCCAGATAATTATAAGAATCTTCACCCAAGCAGCTCTGAAAATGTCTGCTTTGTTTGGGTCTACATACCTCTGTGAGTCTGCCTTTTCTAACATGAATGTCATGAAAGTTCAGAAAAAGACTAACAGATGAACATTTAAATGACTCCAAAAGAGTGAACCTAAGTGGCTATACTCCACCATACATCTCTCTTGTTGACTCCATGCAGTGCCAGTCATCTCACTAACTAAAAAACACATCACACATGCAACTGGACATGTGAATACTCTTGTGAAGTAAAACAGTGACATGTAACAAAATGACAAATGAATAAGTCATATCTGTGTATTTGTAATTGCATTGTTTTGTTTTAACAGCTTTCATGTTTTAATTCAATAGTGTGAGATACACTAGAAAATGCATACAGACATACAAAATGCACTTGCAGGAGAACTAAATATTTTTTGTGATGTTTTAATGCAAAATGTAAGTTGTAGACATCAACATTTTGTAAATGTTCAGGCAAAACAAGCTTATTCAGTTTGTTTGGGTTGAAACAAGCTATGAGAATAAACATTAGAAAACATGAGTAGCTTTCGGCCATTTTCATTTTGCAAAAGTAGCTCATAGGGGAAAAAAGGTTGGAGACCCCTGCTCTAGTCCCATTTATAAGAGAAGAACCATAGGAAAATTAAAAGGCAGATTTGGCAAGACAAAGGGCAAAATGTCTGTTACTAGAATATATGTATCAGAACCCATCCATCCATTTTCCAACCCGCTGAATCCAAACACAGGATCACGGGGGTCTGCTGGAGCCAATCCCAGCCAACACAGGGCACAAGGCAGGAAACAATCCTGGGCAGGGTGCCAACCCACCGCAGGACACACACCCACACACCAAGCACACACTAGGGCCAATTTAGAATCGCCAATCCACCTAACCTGCATGTCTTTAGACTATGGGAGGAAACCGGAGCTCCCAGAGGAAACCCACACAGACACAGGGAGAACATGCAAACTCCACGCAGGGAGGACCCAGGAAGTGAACCCGGGTCTCCTAACTCCGAGGCAGCAGTGGTACCACTGCGCCACCATGCCGCCCTGTATCAGAACTATTTTGACAAAAACAGGATGTTAAGCCCAACAAAGCTTAACAATATTACTCATCTGAATGTTCCAAAATAACATCAAGCCAAATTCTGAGAGTCCTGCTAAAGTCCCTTCAGTGTTGTTCCCAAATTAGAAAAGATCTTTACATCGTAGGCACTTCACCCAAAGTAGCCTTTCAGACAGACCTCTGATCTCTTTAAGTAATCATATGTGCACAACCCTTTCTCTGAGCAAAAGTGACTGGAATGGACATTTTTTTGCCGTTTGAGTTAGACTTCCTTTTCTGCACATCCAGTCTTTCCTTGAGAGTGTGATCCCTCAGCTGAGGATTCCCTTTCTCCAAAGAGAGTACAACATACATTGGGGTATCTTAAGTTGTCAGACCCCTTGCTAGTGGCTTCCACAATGTTTCCAAGGTTGTTTATTTAAAGAGGTACAAGGTATTCTACAGAGACAAAGACAGACTTTTAGACATTTGCAGCACATCTTTTCTAATCAAACCTTGCATCTGTGTTTGAGATGTGTGGTATGTCTACATGGACTGTTTATAAGCATTTGTAAAATGTGTTATGTTCATGAACCTTTCTCAGTGCTATAACTCAGTGTTAGAGTTTCTTAAACTGTAGGTTGCCACTCAAATGTGTTTGTGATGGGTCGCCACATAATTATGTAGTGAAGTTAGCCATGTTCTTCCAAGTGCAAATTCAGTGCCGAATGATATACCGTAGCTCCCTTTTTTTGTGTGCCATTTATTGCAGTAGTATGCGAAACTACACCATTAACAAATCATAGAGAGCCAGCACTTCTATGGCACAAAAATATTCCACATGGCACAACCTCCCCCTCTCAGAATTTGTGAAATAATCAAACTGAGATGACTAACAAGTAAAGATGCATATAAGAAAGGAAGAAAGAAAATGAAAATAATGGATGTGGCACGTGGATTTTCATGGTTTTATGAAGGGATGAGTGAATAGTGTGGGTGTATACAGGTATATAGTGCAAGGACATTGTTGTATACTGAAAGCAGTTTCAGTGGCCATGTACAACTGGTCAATCCTTTATCACATGTTCACTGTTAAGGCATAGTGCTCAACCTAATTCTTTAAGCAAAGTACAGAGACATTATCACATTAAGTTTAATGTTCATCAGCAAGGAAGATTTCCTTCTCATGACACTACTTTAAAGTGGTTGGATATCTTTCAATCTATTGACAATGTGAAGCAATGTTTGGACTGTTGAGAACTACAAGAACACAAGAAAATATCCAAAGGTTGAAACAAACTGTAGACATTCAGCACAGTGTCAATCAGTATCATTAAACATTTCACATGGGACTGTTTGCCGAATTCTTCATCAACGTTTACCCTATCACCCATATAAAAAAAATAGTACTTGCATTTTTTTAGAAATAATTTAGCTACTTTTTTACATTTAACAAAATTGTTAAAAGAAAACTATACTATGTTAAAGTATTTGCAGACACATTTAGAAAACTGTATCATTATATTAATGGTGGATACAAGCGGCTGAAATGAGTTTCCTCCGCAGGGTGTCTGGGCTCTCCCTTAAAGATAGGGTGAGAAGCTCAGTCATCCGGGAGGGGCTCAGAGTAGAGCCGCTGCTCCTCCGCATCGAGAGGAGTCAGATGAGGTGGCTCGGGCATCTGATCAGGATGCCTCCTGGACGCCTCCCTGGTGAGGTGTTCCGGGCACGTCCAACCGGGAGGAGGCCCCGGGGAAGACCCAGGACACGCTGGAGGGGACTATGTCTCTCGACTGGCCTGGGAACGCCTTGGGATTCTCCCAGAAGAGCTAGAAGAAGTGGCCGGGGAGAGGGAAGTCTGGGCATCTCTGCTCAAGCTGCTGCCCCCGCGACCCGACCTCGGATAAGTGGGAGACAATGGATGGATGGATGGATGGATGGATGGATGGATGGATGGATGGATATTTAAGACAAGGTAAATGAAGTGCATTGATTAATTTTTTTTAACAACTATATTCCTTATCTGGTGCCATAAATCAGGTGACATAGTTAAGTTACTACACTTACTACTCCTTCATTTCTTTTTTTATCAATTCATCTCTTTTAGCTTTACTGAAGCTTACCTAAAGCATTTACATTGGCAATGGTAAACTGTACCTCAGATTTTTATTTCCTGTTTTGAATTAAACTTATTATTTTATTAGCATTATGTTTACTTTCCACTTTTCTGTTTTAGTAGAATTCATGTGAGATACTAGAAAGGAAACAAAAATATCTATTTTTGGCTCCACTGTCAATAAGATAATAATCTGCTTTTTGGAGCTTGTTTGGTACAGATGTTCTTATTTGTGTTCTCAAGTTAAAAGGTTTAAGAATCCCTGCTGTACGTTATAAGGTGGACATGAATTTGGAGGAATAGCTGACCAAATAAAATAAATATATGTATTGTGAAATGTGACAGTAAATAATAAAAAAAGAATGACATGTGAAAATAAATATTTAAATATTTTATAAAATATGTTTTTATTTAATATTTTTATGTATTTTTTTTGTTATTCATTTATTTATTCCAGTGACATGAAATATGGCATGAAATGAAAGCTGTATTTTTCATCTGTCAAAGTTAAGAGGGTGGGCTGTAACTAATACTGTTTATCGATTCGTGAATCGTTATTGAAGTACATACTCACATGCAACTCTGTGGCGAATACAAGGGCAAGTAACATTGGCCAGTATTAACACACAAAGGGGCTACTTTAATATGAGAAGCTCCAAATTCATCAGCAGGAGCAGTTTGCACTTGAAATGTCGGCTGAATGTACTGCCTTTGATGGCTGAAGATTTACAGTATGTCCACTCTACTGAAGATTCACCAGGTAAAATGCAATACTCGTAAGAACCCACCCTCTAAACTTTGGAAGTTGAAAATGACAGTTTTCATTTGATTGAACATTTCATGTTGCATACAGTTACACTGAAATAATAAATAAGAAGCAAAAACATTTCATGAAACATTTGATTATTCCTGTTTCACATATCATTGTTTTTCATTTATTTACTGGCATATTTCACTATACAATTATTTATTTGCATATTTAATTAGTTTGTTTGAAATATTCTAAAAATAAAAGTAGTTCACTTATTCTGTTCATTGGTTGAAAGTTGGGCCAAAGATAGAATGGGAATTGAATAATTGGTGAATTCAGTATACTGAATTTATTATGTCTGTTCACAGGTTTACAGTAAGGATGGCAAGCACCTTCTCTAGAATGCTGATGGGCCGTAGGACAGCCATGCTTCTGGCCAGCCTTGGAACTGGTGCTCTGGCCACTGGTTACCTAATGAGTGATGTCAACCATGCTGCAGTTATTGATAGGACAAAACTGTTTCCTCCCAGGTCAGTGACAAACCTTGGTAGACCTGTAGGCACAAATATAGCCTATTGGCTTGAAAAATATAATACTGAAAATAAGAAATGAAAGAAAGCTAAAAAACAACCTATCTACAGGTTTCATTATAAATGTGTGTGCAGAATCATGGCATTTGAACTTGCATTACATTTTCAGTATTAGAATTTCCTATATACACTATGCAGAAGCAAGGTGTAAAAAAAATTGTAACAATGTCTGTTTTGAGTGATTTTTAAAAAAATATTACTTAGTATAGGATATATAATGACCTGGTTTGACATTTGTTTTATGCATATTGCATTAGTACCTCAGAGAAATTTGGCAATTGTCTATAGTGATAGTAGATGCAAATCGCTGAGTGTTCCTGGTTTGCTTTCACTGTACGTGGAGGAAAACTTGGAAAAGATTTTTTAAAAAGTCACATATAGATGCCTGCTATATTGCATCTCTTACATACGGTACATTTCCTGTCATAAATAATCTAACGTAATTCTTATTTGTTTAACATATGTTTACCTAAGTGCCTACTAAGATGGAGAAAATGGTAAATAAATGCACAACTCTCTATCTGTCTGTAGATCACACTGCAGATCTATTAAAATCAAGTTTATTTTGGATACTTTTTTCAAATTTATATTAATAATAAAAATTCATAATTTGTTCATACATGTCCCATACTTCCTCATTCCAGTATAGGGCCATGGAGGGTCAAAATGTATCCTGGATAGGACACACATTCAAAGTCAATTTTCGATTTAGTGAGATTAGCAAATAGATGGATGGATATTTTTTTTATATGTCTATTCAAAAAGTTGGGCAGACTAGCAACAGTCCATATACTAATAAATAATACTATGCAAATAAAAACTCAACTTTATTCTTTACACATAACAATACTACTACTACTACTATTATAATCCTAATTAGGGGGCTTACCCACTGTTCGCTTCGCTCGCCCACCCCCCTTGCCTGTGCTACACACCAGCCACTTCGCTTCTCTGCCCCTCATTTTGTGAAGAGGGGGGCTGAACGCACCCCAAAGAGACGCAGTTGCTCCTCCGAAACACCCTCTTAAACGGTGATACAATGGGAAACAAATACAGTTTTTTTTTACCTCCTCTTTGCTCGATCAGCTGCTGGACTGCTGCTGCTGCTACCGTGCTGCATGATTTGCATCTCGCACAGTGCTTCGAACATTTAAAAGCCTGTACAGCACCTGTCCTACTCTTTGTCTTTTATTTCCGGTCCAGGGTGTGGTTAAATCTGTTGGCACAAAGTCTCGTCTCGTGGGACGTGAGTTCTTGATATTATAGTTTATAATTTATTTATAATTTAAAAACAGAATAAGAATCTGAAAATCTAACAACATCACATTAAAGATCGATACATTCTGAAAAGAATGATACTAAAAATATATATGTACGTTTTAAAATAAGCCCGATTTAAAGCTTGACAAAAAACATGACATAAAAACGTCATATAAAATCGCTGCACTTTTAGGCGCATGTTAAAGTTGTCTGTGAAGGGCTCCCTGTTTAAACACGGCTGCCAGTCGTGAACTGGGCCCTTCGTCGCACAGCATTATGATTTTTTATAAGGGAAACAAAATTACAAAACAAAACCCTTGGACATTGATTCGATAGGAATGGCCTACTCGGAATCAGTGTCCGAATAGTAATTAGGTGGTGGTGGAGAAGCATTTCTGCTTCTCTCCGTTCACAGTCCATCTCGTTTTCATGACGCTGTCGTTTCCCCTCACGATCTCTTCTCAACCTTTCTCCAATCTAACAGGTTGCTTTGTGGCAATCCAAAGAGTAAGGAAGAACCAATGCTTCTTTCTTGAACTCCAAACGCCGGCTGATGGAAAATCACAGAAGAGTGTCCGACTTATATACTCTGACTGCCGACTCCAAGAAGTGGGTGAACATTCGATTTGGACGAAGTGCTGCCAACGACGGTCGATAGAAACACAAAAAACCACAGTCTCAACAACGAAGCAGGTGTTGACGCCAGATCTAAACACAAAGAGTGGTGTCAACGCCAGATCTAAACACAAAGAGTGGTATCGACAGTGTTTGTAAACAAAAGTAACAACCAAGGTGTTGTGTATTCAGCCAGTACAAACAGCACGTAGTCTCCTTTAGTTCAATCCTCTTTAATCACCACACTCCAACCTCATCCAACGATCCTCCTCCTCACTTCCTCTCCTCCTCCATCACTACTGCCCTCTACTGAACACAGCAGGAACACCACACAAGGCAGAGAATTCGCGGACAAACAAAGATCAAGATCCAGATGAACATTATATATAAAGACTAGCAAAATACCCGCGCTTCGCAGCAGAGAAGTAGTGTATT
Organism: Erpetoichthys calabaricus; assembly: GCF_900747795.2. Taxonomy (NCBI): domain Eukaryota; kingdom Metazoa; phylum Chordata; class Cladistia; order Polypteriformes; family Polypteridae; genus Erpetoichthys; species Erpetoichthys calabaricus. The sequence continues at coordinate 68,331,202 of NC_041400.2, read as the reverse complement.
AAAGAGGTTATGTAAACATATATATACATATACATATATACATATATATACATATCTACATATACACATATCTACATATACATATATATACATATATACATATATATATATACATATACACATCCACATATATATACATATATATATACACATATTAACATATATATACACACATACATATACACACATACATACACACACACATATACATATATACATATACACATACATACATAGTGCGTTGTAACATGGGCTGTGATTGTTACATGGGAGGGAGACGACAAATCACAGCTTCCCGCTTTCTAATCGGGCCTGTGATTGGTGCTTTGACTGATGCCCAGATCCCACAGTATCTCCCCTTAGGAGAGGCGTTAGGCAAGTGTAATTGAATAGCGGTGCTGCAAGTTTAGCTTTACACCTGTTTTTAAGGCTTATTGACTGAAAGGGGCTTTCATGAAAAAAGTTAGGGCTTTGCTACAGGATACACCCTCCACAAGTTAAGGAAGTAAAAAATAAAGGTATATATTTCTGTTTTATTTAAACCTTTTAAGTTTGTATGCGGGCGGCATGGTGGCGCAGTGAAAGGTGCCAGTTAGGAGACCCGGGTGTGCTTCCCTGCGTGGAGTTTGAATGTTCTCCCCGTGTCTGTCTGGGTTTCCTCCGGGTACTCCGGTTTCCTCCCACAGTCCAAAGACATGCAGGTTAGGTGCATTGGCGATTCTAAATTGTCCCTGGTGTGTGGGTGTGGTGTGGGTGTGTGCGCCCTGCGGTGGGCTGGCACCTTGCCCGGGGTTTGTTTCCTGCCTTGTGCCCTGTGTTGGCAGGGATTGGCTCCTGTATTTAGGATATAGTGGGTTGGATAATGGATGGATGGACATTTGTATGCATAGCCCCATTTGCCCATTTTCATTTTTTTTCTTTCTTCAGTAATATTTCAGCAAACCCGGAGCTTGTCTGTTCAAATCCTGGTACTGACACCACTGTGTGACCCTGAGGAAGTCACTTCACCTGCCTGTGCTGCAAAAAACAAAAGTAATGTAACAAATTGTACCTCAGATGTTGCAAGTTGCTGGAATAAAGGCATAAGTCAAATAGATAAATATGTATTATACACATAGGAACTATTAATTTATTTTCAGTTAAGTCATCTGCAGCAAACCTTTATAAATGAGGGTTTCTCCTTTTTAGATAGTGCAAACTGTTTCATCTTCATTGAGGTTTTCTCTTGGAGAGATTTTTTAATTTCATTGAAAATGAAAGCAGCAGCTGGCAAAATATGTAGCTTTCTTATTAATTTTTCAACATTGTGTAAAATAACTTTATAAAGTAACATAAAAGGTTTAAATACTGGTTATCCTTTTACACTAAAATATTACTAAAGAGATACAAAAAAAGTAAAATGCATATGTTGTTTTTCTTTAAGGAGATTAAATATTACTGAAGAAAGAAAAAAAAAAAACTAAAACAGCCAAATGGGGCTATGCATATGAATTTAAAAGGTTTAAATAAAACAGAAATGTATACCTTTATTTTTACTTCCTTAACTTGTGGAGGGTGTATCCTGTAGCAAAGCCCTAACTTTTTTCGTGAAAGCCCGTTTCAGTCAATAAGTCTTAAAAACAGGTGTAAAGATATTGACAATAAGCTACGCAAACCCACCAAGACATGGAATCGTTTAAATCCCCCAAGGCGTTCATATTTTTCCAAAGCAGTTCTGGTCTCCATCGGCATCTGTAGCTGAGTCGAAAAACACCATCCCATACTATTAGTTAACGATTAACACATTTCTATATGTTTTGTAAGCATACAATACAACTGATAATATGTTGCACTTATTTATCTGGTGTACCGACATTTTTGCGCATTTAACGGTTGAAATCCAACGTGGTTTGTGCCCTTCAGAATGAAAACAGTTTGCATTTACCTTTTTAATAAAAGGCGAGCTTTTAAGCCTGAGAAATCACCCCGTAAATGCACACGTTTAATTGCACATGTGTTAATATGTATGCTTACACAGTATTAAAAGACACTCAACAATTAACGTCATTTACCTTCGTTCCCGCGTTTGAGTCGTGCTGTAAATTCTTACTGTGAAATATAATTGACAAATAATTTGGTGAATGAACTTGTGAAGAAGGTGGAGCTGGAGTATTACGTCACTTCATTAACGAAAATGCCGTGATGTGCGGAAGAGCGGGGGGGATTGTGGGGGTTGACGGAGAATGTTTTCTTCAGCGCTCTTTGGGGCTCTTCCTTGTTTCAGTTCACGTGATTACGTAGGAGGTGTGATGACGCAATACGCGACTCCGCCTCCTCCATTACAGTATATGGACAAAAAAGAGGTTCCAGTTATGACCATTACGCGTAGAATTTCGAAATGAAACCTGCCTAACTTTTGTAAGTAAGCTGTAAGGAATGAGCCTGCCAGATTTCAGCCTTCCACCTACACGGGAAGTTGGAGAATTAGTGATGAGTGAGTGAGTGAGAGCTTTGCCTTTTATTAGTATAGATATATATATATATATATATATATATATATATATACTGTATATATATATATATGTATACATATATATATATATATATATATATATATATATATATATATATATATATATATATATATATATATATACTGTATAGAGAGAGAGTAAATAATCCTGTTATTATTATAAGTATATTAATAATAATTACTGTTATCTTTCTATCTATTTTCTAATGGGCTCATTCAGTTCTGTGTCGTGGGAGATGAAATTTTTGCCAGCAGCACTGAATGCAAGGCAAGAATCAATCTTGAACCAGACACAAGTTCATCACAAGGCACATTCACACATAGCACCACACATACAAGATGAAATTATATGGATGGATGCCCTTTGGATATTAGGAGATTTGGAGTCCGAGTATGAAAGTATTGAATCTTTTTATTACATTGCCGTTGCAAAACTATGACCTAGTCTGAGTTGGACTGTGAAAGTGGACCTGCTGCTGAGGTTCAACTTCTCAACAAATGCTATTGACTAGAACTTTTGTAGCAGAGTTAGTGTCAAGACAAGGGAGATATATTTCAGGCCACTGTGATTCAAAATGTCTTTAGTGCATGTGGATGCCTTGTTTAATGACTGACTCAAACTGCAGGGTTATTTGCAGATTAAAGCATACTGTATACTGTAAATGACAGATCTCACAGTAATAAGTTATTTTAATACAGTTAAAACCTATGATTTTATCTTTTTTTTTTTTATCTTTGGATTTTCACCTTGGAAATTCCTTCTAAATGTACTGTCCCCACCAACTGTTTTCCTGATTAAAATAATGTACTCATCTTTCTGTTTCTCTAGCTCTGACTATCCAGACCTTCGTAAGCATAACAACTGCATGGCTTCTCATTTGACACCTGCCATATACTGCAGACTGAGGGACAAGCTCACACCCAGTGGCTGGAGTCTGGACCAATGCATTCAAACAGGAGTGGATAACCCAGGACACCCATTTATCAAAACTGTTGGCATGGTTGCCGGTGATGAAGAATCATATGAGGCAAGATGTTTTTTGTTTGTTTGTTTGCTTTTTATTCAGTTATAACAAGTCCAATTCTGTATGCTCTATCCCAGAATAAAATGGTTCAACATTGATATTTAAAATTTTAGTTTAGTATAAAACCCAAGGACGTGATAATTACAAGGAAAAAAGTAAAATGTATTCGGCTATAATGAGTGACACCTACTCAGGATGGTTTTGTTGTTTGCATGTGTTTTTTTTATTTCAGCATGTACATTCTTTTAAAGGGCATCGAATTGTGTGAAAACCCATGTACATAACATTCTACAGAAACAATCTCATCTAATGGTCATTAGATGTTGGTCAGTTACCCTGAAGTTCACAGGCAAAAAAATGTTCCAAATAATCATGCACCATCAGGCTAGCAAAACAAACATGACCACAGGTAAACAGAAAAATGTGAATGCACTATGTGGTGGTGCTACCTAATTTCGCACCCCCAGAGTTCTACAATTTGAGGGGGCAAAATTAGGTTTAAAGCTGGCCACATGGTCAGTATCTACAGTATAATAAAGTCTGCACCTGCACCCTTCTGTATACAGAAATCAGATTGTATCCATTTAGCTGCAAGCTGGGGTAAATTTTTGTAAAGCATCAGATGGTTGTACTGAATAGAAAAGGTAGTCAGTTAAAAAACAAATTATGAGCTATGATTAGGAGAAAAGGTTATGGCAATGGTCATTACTGGGAGTCAGAAAGACTTCAAAGCCAAATCACTAACAAAAAATCAAAGTCATAAATTGTAGAGTTAGTTTCTCTTGCCAGGATTCACAAAAAAAAAGACTTGAAAGTATTGCTATTTTTATCCAATCTTGGATAATCAGGGACTGCATATTTATACGTTCTCAACAGTACCATCACCCATTGAGCACTCCTGTTGCATCATGGGATAAATTGCTACAGCATCAGGCATGCAAGCCATCCCAAAATGGCAGCACCCATGGCCAAAACAAAATGGCCGTGAAAACATATTAAAAAATTATTACCTTTCAGAAAAATCTCTGATCCTACAGTATAGATCAAATTTGAATTCCTTGGATTGGAAAAGCCACAGAAGGATGTCAGATGGAATTTTATCCAGAGAAGCAGATGTACAAAAGAGGCTATGGTATCTAACTATCATGTGGGATGCCAGCATGAGGCCTGTGATAAGGAGTTATAAGCTGCAACAGATGAGATTTGTGAACAGAGAGTTTGCCAAAAGGCACATGGGTGACACTGAAGTAAGCTGGAGGAAGTTTCCAAGGTCTGATGGGATCAAAATTGAGCTCTTTGGCTAACAAACTAAACGGCACATTACTGTAAGCCAAGCGCTGAATATTATAATATTATCAAAAACGTGAAGCATGCTGGTGGCAGCATCATGCTGTGGGAATACTTCTCCGCAGCAGGCCCTGGAAGGCTTGTGAGGGCAGAGGGTAAAATGAATACAGCAAAATACATGGAAATCTTGGAGGAAAACCTGAAGCAGTTTGCACGAATCGTTTTGGCAAAGATCTGTTTTCTAGCAAGTCAATGACCTCAAGCATAAAGGCAAAACTACACAGGAATGGCTTAAAACGTTAGTTATTTAGTGAATTAGTGAATTTCCCCTTAGGATTAATAAAGTATCTATCTATCTATCTATCTATCTATCTATCTATATATCTATCTATCTATCTATCTATCTATCTATCTATCTATCTATCTATCTATCTATCTATCTATCTATCTATCTATCTATCTAAAAACAACAATGTCGGTGAGTGGCCAAGTTAGAGTCTGGATCTTAATCCAATTATGAATTTGTGATTAGACTTTAAAAGGGCTGTTTATTCCCAATCCCCATGCAATATGATAGAGTTTGAGCAGTTTTGCAAAAAGGAATTGAAAAAAATTACAATGTTCAGCTGACAGAAACCTGTAGTCACAAACTCAAAGGCTGTAAATAATGCCAAAGGTACATCTAGTAAATACTGACTGATCGCTTAGAAGAGGTCTGTTTTTACTATAATCTCATTGGTGTTAATATAGAATGTGACACAGGCTCAGAATTCTATTTTATTATGGTTAAGCCAGAGTGAGACTCAAGGTGAGTGTAAGGATTCACTTTACAGTGTTAATCCCAAATAATTATTAGGACAGTATTCTGCTGCCATCTAGAGGATGAAAAAACATCATGGTGCAGAAAATCATGAATATTTCTATACGTTCTGACACTTTACAGTAACTCTATGGTAACTCATTAATATTCACGAGTAGGGCAGAGCCTTCAACCAAAAACACAAAGAAAAAGCTGTAAAGCCAGTTTTAGAACAAGCTGAAACTAAGCCATTGCTTGTGACGATGATGTGAATTAGTTTTCAGAAGCTGACAAGAATAGTGAAACTGATGCATATGCCACTGTACAACCAAACCACAGTAATATGCCTGATGACTTTGCTCTTGTGAAGCTCCACCATGCTTCAACAGCAGCTGTGTGGCAAAAAGGCAAAATAATTAAAATCAAGTGCAAGGACAAAATAGAAGTTATCCCCTGAGCACTGTTCACAATGCAGCAATTGTCAATGTTCATTTCAGGGGGGAATGTGGAAGTCATTAAGCCTTTAATGTGGTAGCCTACAATAACATAACGGGTCCAACAATCGGGCGGCTCAGGCACTGACATTCTACCTGTGCAAGCAACAGAAAAAATATTATAAGAAAAGAGTGAAAAGAAATACACTTCTACTGTAGCGATTATAATGTCGGGTGTTGGTGACTGTTTCAAAACATATTACACAAAGTACAGTATGTGTATTAAATCTCTGTCAGTGCAGCTGTGGACACTGGATATACCTTTCCTACTGTATTTATGTTGACATGTTGGCATTTACATGATTCTGTTACGCTTAATACATTTTTTTCTTGTTGAAAAAGGTTAAACTTTTTGGCTCATTTTTCTGAGGGTAAACATAATACTAAAGATATATTTCACCATGTTGACCATTTACAAATACTTGTATCTGCTTCCATGTTATAAAAGAACTGAACCAGGTTCATTAGCTGTGATATTTCTCTCCATTACCCCTTCTCCCTCTCCAAACTTTTGCTACCTAGGACATTCTGTTACTCATTTTATTCTGATGTCAGAAACACAATGTTTATATTTAGTTTTTAGGTGTTAATCTGTTTTAAAATACACAAAATGCAAGTGCTTGTATCAAGTTCTAAAGAGTAGCATGCACTTTTGCCTCAATTAATTTTAGTTAGTGGGTTAAAGCCAATGTCCTTGATCTATGTCACTATCTTTGTACTACAAAGCCTCCATGGAATGAACTGCAGCATGTTTGCCATTATTGTCTCAGAAGATTTTATAACTTACCTGGCTTATGTTGGGACACTTCACTGACAAGGAGAAATGCCACTCTAGAGGTAACTAGAGGGCTTTAAGAAGCAAAGATTTTAGGAAGAAAGCACGAAATAATAATAATAATAATGCAATGAACTGATGGAAAAATCAACTTTGTTTCTACTCACAGTTTCCTCCTGAGTATCTAGTTTTCTATTTAGCCCTTTTTTGTCTTATTTACATATATTGAAATCACCTACTTCAGTAGCCACATCTGTCTGTCTATGCTCTCATGAAACAACTTGTCTACAGATTGTATTGACGTTTAGCACACTGATTCTTCTAGGAAACTTGTCTAGACAGTTGAATTTTCATCGAGATAAACAAATAGAGCATGTACAAAGTTTTGAAATTTCAAAATCTCATGTCGAAAAGCATTGGAGAATTTAGAATTTCGTCTATTTTAAAAAAGGGAAGCATTCTGTGCAACTTCAATTGTGGATTATTTTACTGTTGCAAATTTTCTTTAGAAGATGTTATTTCACCTTGTACATTTTGTATATTTTCCCTTGAATAGTCTGGTATAGTTAGTCAAAACTCTGGCACAAGCTGTTCGTGCACCAGCTCACATCCTCTGCTGCTTGAGTTAAGTTAAATATGAATTTTAATAAAAACTAAAAGTAATAAAGATTCTTACCTTTAAGTCAAAGGAATGGGAAAGGAATTATTTAAGGATCACCCTATAAGGGCTTAAAAAGACAACTGCAGTTGATGCACGTGCATAACATCTGATCTACCGGTTGTGCAACAAAGACTGCACTGTGATATACAGTTTCTATGGTGCATGAAGGGGCAGAATTGTAGTTCTGCTCAATTCTTACTAGTTGTGGCACAATGGGGGCTATGGTGGTAAAGCTGTTGAGCAGTAAAATGTACAAGAAAGGCTGAGTTGGAGCTACTTTTATCCGTACCTGAACAGCATCTTTTGCTTCTGTGCATCTTTAAGAACAGCGTCATCTTTGGTACTTCTATTATACAATAAATGAGTTCCTTTCCAAGTTCTTAGTTATTGGGAAGAACTAAATGAATTATTGGGCTTTTACTAATATTAAAAGCTAGACACAGAACTGCAGTTGCTTTTCTCCTTTCATGGGGTAGTATTGATTGTGATTTATGCTAGTATTGGTAATTTTGCATTTATAGTTTTATTTCTTTTGGAAATTCACTTTATTTTTAACATTTAATGGGCATCTGAGTGGTGCTCTATTACCACATATGAGAAATGGAATATTATTTACTGCACTAAATAACTGTTGGGGTGGCTATTGGGATTTTTTGAGATCTAATTTCTTATTAAAAACATTTTTAAGTAAAATAAATCCTTATATTACATAATAATTCAATATTTCTCCAACACTTCACTTTATTAGCAAAAGCTAAAGACCTGGGGCCTCATGCATAATGCTGTGTGTTGAATTCACACTATAACATGACTTAAGTACAAAAGCAGAATGTGCTTACGCACAAAAAAGTCCAGATGCATAAATCTGTGCAAACGCCAGCTTCCACATTCTTCCGCTACATAAATCCCGGTCAGCGTGAAAATTAACGCATGTGCATGCGCCTGCTGTCCCATCCCAACTCCTCCCAGAATTACGTCACTTTGAATATGCAAATCAATATGAATAGCCCTTAAGATCAGCCTTCTGTGCAAAGACAATGGCAAAAGGACAAGGGAAAATAGAACAATTTCAGTGAATACCAAGTGGAGGCAAAGAAAAACGTACTATTTGTTGGTTTAAACAGTGATATAATCAACAAAAGAAAGTTGATCGAGTGACATAGCGTGTCGGAAAAACTCGAAAGCTCAAGTTCACAAAGTCGCACAGTGCCAGAAATAAAAAAGAAGTTTGTCAGATATCAAAGTCGCCGTGAAAAGGCGAGTTGTAGCCCACTTTCTGAGTGTCATATGAAAGATTACAGAGAAAAAAAATAGGCACACAGTGGGGAAAAAAGCACGAAATGTCAACTTTAATCTTGAAATTTTCACTTTAATCACGTAGTTTATTTTGTCATTATAGTAGAACATCATAAACTTCATCTTAAAATCATTTAATTTACTAGGGTCTCAAATCCCATCGTAACTAAAGTAGCACATTAAATGCTTTGTATTGTATTTGATCTTCTATGTGGGTGAATCACTATGTGCTTCCGGGCTTTCTCTTCCTCCGACAGGACACAGAATCCATTACATTCGTAATATTACAGCTCTCTAAATAATTAAAATACTGAGAAGTATACGTGATATCATTTTCATGATGATAGGAGTTAAAGCATGTTATTAAACATGGGAACACAGTGGCACAGTGATTGTTCATGTCTCACGCAAGATACTTGCTGCGCCATGCATGACCTTCGATGAAATACTTTATTACAGAAGTACTGTCTCTTTCAAACGTGCTAAACCCCAATTCCTGTCCTTACTTTTCTTTCTCCAAATACTCAATCGCCACACAATCAGCTCTGTAATAGACGTTAAGCCATCTGTAAGCTTAGAACGCTGATTCTTCAAAACTTTTAAGGAACATTGAAATATGTTCGTAATGTTTAATTATTCTATCCATCTATCCTTCCAGTGTCGCGCCAGCCACAGCAAGAATACAGCACAAGGCAGGAACAATCCGTGAACGAAGCTCCAGCTTCTCACTAAGCGCTGCGGCACCGCGTAGTTAAAGTTAAAGTTTTATCTGTATAATATAATAAACATATTTTGCTGCATTTCATCTTAAAAATGATATTGTCATCATATATAAATACGCGCTTTATAAAGTGGCTCAGGTTGTGCAATATTATAACTGTATCGCAAGTTTACAGTGAGGTAATTGTACTTACGTATAAGTACTAACAGTTCTACAAGGAGCACCTGATGGACTGATTGAGTGCATTTAGAGTTCTTGGGATGAAACTGTTTGTGAATCGCAAGGTCAGTACAGGAAAGACTCTGAAGCGTTTGTCGGATGAGAGCAGTTCAAATAGCGAATGGCTGAGGCAGCGTGTGCTTGATGCTGTATACCGATAATTCTCTTTCCGATCAGCTGCTGTACAGCTGTGATTCACACTCAGATAAAGTGATATAAATACTCCAAGTGGTGCAGTGAGAGTAATATGGAAAAATGATGATCCGCTGTGGCAACCCCTAATGGGAGCAGCTGAAAGAAGAAGAAGGTGCTGTGAGAGTAACAACGCTAAAGCAGTTATGGTATTTGGAATAGTTTGACCATTCTGTGGACCATTATATTGTTACAGGTTAATTACAATCAGATGCATTAAACTAATAAACAATATACGGTTAATTTCAGTGTATTTATAAAGCCGTGTCAGGGATGTGGATCTGAAAAAGAAAGGATAACCACACAGGAACAGTAGCACTGCTTTGACGCTGGGTGCCACCAGTCTGCAAAACTAAGCAGAGAACTTGCGTATGACAGGGTATGAGCTACTGTGGAAATATGTGTGGCTTTACACCAAGTTTAGGTTTTATACAGTACATCGTGATTTGAATGTGGAAACGTTCTTACACAACATTTTTGTGCGTACACACCTTTATACATGAGGCCCCTGATCTCCACTCTGGTCTGAAGAAGCTGACAATTTTACCTTTTAACTCTCTAGTAGACAATAATTTAAAAAATGTTATGTTTAAGAAATTTGAACAGCAGTTAGCCACAAACCCTCCACAACTAATAACAGCACATCAATTGATGCTATTTTTACATCACTTGCATTGGACACTACTGCTGTCTTCAAAAACTATTGAGCCACCTCATGCATATGTCGTATATCGGCTACATTTTTATCTACATAATATTGTAAGGTGCTCTTAAAACACAATGGTTTAATGTGGTCTACTAATTCATGTATTTGCATATATTATGTGACTATAACTTATTGTTACAAAAATATTTAATATACAGTAAAATGATAACTAACTGATGAACTAAAAAATGTGAAATGCTCCAACTTTCAAATCAGTTAGCTAACTCCCAGAATGCACCTGAATGTTACCTCATGCATAAATATCTAGCGTGCTAGTGTAAATCAACAGGTTATGCAGTACTAGTCATATGCTGATGTCATCCACTTCTCAAGCCCAGGTATATTTGCCATTCATAACTAGTATATTTAAGTGAAAAATATATGAAATTTGCAAAGCAGTTGTGAAAAGATAGCAGTCAAGCAGGTTTGTATGAGCTTGGATGTTGTGGTATCATAGAAATAACAGTTTATACATAATGTTTTATTATGGTACATACTTTATTTTAGACACATTTATCAGATGTCCCATCCTGTAATTTTTTTTTTGTGCAGGTGTCACGACTCCTTGGATGATCATTCTGGCCTTCATAGTTTTGTTAGTATGGAAAATGGTAATGCCACCAGTGAGAATATTATCTTATGGTAGCATGTTATATTCAGGTATATTATTCATATTGCATTTCTTCAGCTGCCTCCAACAGTAAAAAGCTTTTTCATTATGTGTTTAATTTTCGGGGCTTGACCCAGGTCAATGTATCTAAGTAACCTGAAGAACCTGAACCATTTTACAGTTTCCTTGATGCTAGTAAAAATGTGGCTCTAGTTTTTTGACTTTTGAAAAACAAGAAAAAAGTATTTTTACCTTGTAAAATAGATTGTACCTTCTGCCTGATCTGCCACCTCCTTCCTGTTCACAGGCACATCAATGTGGGAAATCAGCACTGTGATTGCTTTACTAAAATCAGAAAAAAATATAATTGTTTAAAATTTAAATCTTTTTAAATTGATGCTTGATTTGCTTTATTTTTTTCAGATCTTTTCTGACATTTTTGACGCTGTGATAAAAGAGAGACACAATGGTTATGATCCTCGAACCATGAAACATCACACTGATCTGGACAGTTCAAAGGTATAATCTTTTTATATACTCTAGTATATATATCATGTTATTATGTTTAATTGACATTTTTTCAGAGGCCAGGAATTTTCTTTTCTCATGAATGCTGTTTGAGCAGAAGTATTTAAATTTGAGTGCCTTTTTCCACTTATGGAATTGTAAGGGATGGCTGCTTATGGTTATGAATTCTAGGGTGAACGTGGACATGTTATATCATTTTGCAGGCAATGGTAGACACCTGAGGAATATGTTAATTTAAGTTTACTGTAATAACTTATTATTAGAGCACATGTGAAAAGAGGAATGTTAATACTACTACAGAAAACACCAGTAGCAAATTCGGGTAACTTTGGTAGAATTGCTCTTTAATCACAACTTTGCAAAAAGTAAAGCTAAAGCAAAAAATTAGCAGACCATTTGTCACTTTTTAAAATTTTTCATGGAAAGATGCATGGAAATTAAACCGATACATACCTTATATTTCTGTTAAAAATAATTTTGAAAATGAATGCATACAGAATCCAACCTTTTTCTCTACGAGGATGTTACAGCACCCTTAGCTCTCATCAACTTCTATATGTTCTAGGTGGAAATCCAGCACAGGTGAATATTTAATTCTGATCCCGGCAGAATGCAAGGAATCAATGTCAGTTTCAGTAGGTTGCTAGCTTCCTAGCTGCAGCTAATATTTTGTGAATCAAAATCATTAATTCAATCAAAGCTGCTTTCTACAACAAATTGGCCATTATGTAACTGCAAGCCATTCTTCCAGTGAGCATAATGCCATTATCCCTTGTGCAGGTATATGTAAGCTTGATTCTACATTCTAGACCAGTGAAGGCTTTTTCTGAACAAGATAAAAGGCAGCAAGAAACTTCTACTTACAATTTATTATTTCTAATTTCTCTTTGGATTAATGTGTTAGTTCACCTGTCTATTGTCAGAATCATAGCTGTGGTAGCGTGATGTTCTCAGAACCCATTCTGACAGCATAAGTTTGAAACATATTTTTGACCATTGCAGGTAACCCATGGGCAATTTGACGAGCGCTATGTGCTATCTTCTAGAGTGCGCACTGGCCGCAGTATTCGTGGCCTAAGTCTGCCACCAGCCTGCACTCGGGCTGAGAGAAGAGAAGTGGAACGAGTTGCCACCATGGCCCTCTCTGGACTTAAGGGTGACTTGGCTGGCCGCTATTACAGACTAACTGAAATGACTGAACAGGAGCAGCAGCGTCTTATTGATGTGAGTATAAATATTTGCGTTTAATTTATTTCATATATTCATATAGCTTTCCTTTACATATTTCCACTGTATTATGATATGAATATGCAGGTATGCAGGTTGGTTTCCTCTGAGATTAAAAGAGGGTAACAGTTTAAAATGTTCATAATTGCAGAAAGTAATCAAGAATGTATTACAATTTAACCTTTATTGCTAATAACATAGGTGTTAGCAACACCTCAGGCATCATTTTATCACAAATGCAGTAAAAAGGTATTACAATGTAACCTTTATTGCTAATAACGTAGGTGTTAGCAACACCTCAGGCATCATTTAATCACAGACAGTAAAAAGGACAACCAAAGCCCTTGGTTTAAGATAATCTGCCCCAGCTTTTTTGCACAAAACAACATTTAATAAAAAAAAAAAAAAATCTATGACTGATAGATAGATAGATAGATAGATAGATAGATAGATAGATAGATAGACAGACAGACAGACAGACAGACAGACAGACAGACAGACAGACAGACAGACAGACAGACAGACAGATAGATAGATAGATAGATAGATAGATAGATAGATAGATAGATAGATAGAGATAGATAGATAGTTACTTCTACTGATTAATCCATTGAGAGATACAAAAGAGATGCACAGGTATACCATCTTATAATGGAGCAAGGTTTATGTACATATTAACCTAACAACACGTACAACTTCTCTTTGGGCTATGAAAGGACAAGGAACAGTTCTGTCAAAGGGCACACATGTGTATGACATGGCAATATGAAAGCATCACCAGAGATAAAACCAGATGTGATATAACATTATTGAGAAGTGAATGTTGCAGTTAACCTACATTAAGGCAGCCATAGAATTTAATTGGGGGTGTGATAAGCTCCTTTAAATAATAATACTTCTCAAATTCAACTTGAAAGAAAACATACATGAAAGAGCGTACTTAAATACAACAGATCAAGCTCTCCACTTTTACCTATTTATCATCATAAAATGTTAAAATAACACTGTGGTCACAAACAACGAAAATTAGATTCCCCCCTCAGTTTTGAAGAGCTTACTCCACAAGGTAGGTTATAGATCTCAGAGTAGAACTGCTACTGTTATGACATAAGAAGCGCCAGATGTAGTGGCTGTACATCTAGTGAAAATGTCACCTGGGTGTTTTCCACAAGACTCTCAGGAGATATGACCTTTTGGGAAGTAAATTAATGTAGATCAAAGGCATGCCAAAAGAACAATATCTCTCAGATGTTCTGTAAGTTCAGAAGGAAGTTAATGCAGTTAGAAATAAACCAGGATCTACTATGACTTTTCCCAGGGAAACTGGAAAATGAAAATTAAGTAAAAGTTTGTGTACCTCTTCATTACTCTGTATTATTGGGCAAATACACTGTAGACAGACCATAAGGAGATGTGATAGAAGCACCCAGTATTTCAAGTGAAATGTGTAAACCTGAAAAGTTTGCCCAGAATGGGTATTTTAACAAATTCTTAGGTTGTAAAAAAGAAAAAAAGCCCAAATAGTGACCATGGCTAATGACCATTTAGCCACACCATGCTTCCTATCATTGGGCCTAATGTTTCATAAACTGTCTCTTCTTTTTCGATGTTGTTCCCCAGGAACATTTTCTTTTTGATAAGCCTGTCTCCCCACTGTTAATTGCTTCTGGAATGGCTAGGGACTGGCCTGATGGTCGTGGAATTTGGTAAGAATGTAGATTGAGGAGGACACCATTCCCTTTGTGCCCTATTTGTATTGTATATAGAATAGCTATATCCTTAGAAGAACTAGATATATTTCCGCTGCTCCCTGTGCATGTTTAAATAAAAATAAAATATATACCTTCTTTAGCTGATAATGAACAATTTTGTCAATTTTTGAAATTGTTACATAACCATTAAAGATAGCACTTATGTTAATGTATATAAATAACATCTTAAGAAAGTTCTTCCAGTAAATATGTTTATATTTGCCCAAAAAAAATCAAATATGACTAAAGTGAGATGTGTGACACTCATTCTCATTAGATGTTTAAAAGAATAAATTACATTGCTTTGAATGTACATTGTAATAGTATTATCTACATAACTACTGCGTAATTGTGCCTTGGTATCTTGTATTGCTATGTAAACCGGAATAGGTGGTAATCCAATCAGGTAACACATAAGAATGTAATCGTAGTGATATCATTACTCAGGTTACACGGTAAGTATGATGTATTGAAATGATGCCCACTAAGGTTATGCAGATTATTTCTGAGTAATCAGTACAAATGCACACTATAATTAAAACACTTAAGGGTAAACTGCAAGATTAAAAATGAAAACTTGATGTTTCTGTTTAAGTCCAATGTATTGTCTAACTGCTCATACAGCAATTATATCTGTGAACATGGCAGTGCCAAAATGAGAGATGCTGATGAAAGATCAAACCCATTTCCCTAAGGGAAGTCACTGAGGTAGTTAAGCAAATCCACAGTGACAAGGCCCTGGGGGCTGGATGATATCCATCCAGAAATTCTGAAGGCTCTGAACATTGTTGGGCTGTCATGGCTGACATGCCTTTTCAATGTTACGTGGTCATTGAGAGCAGTTTCCCTGGGATAGCAGACATGCAGTACACTCTCCATGATTCAGTCCTCTTCATCTTGTAGTCTTTTTGTTTTATTATTATTATTATTACAGTATTATTATTAATAGTAGTAATTCATTCATTTTAGTCAAAGCTGATGTTACATCATTCTCTATTGTAATAATATATAATTATAATAAAATTATATACTCACTGATTAAATCATTTCAGTAGGACATCTTTACGTTCTTGTCTTGTCAGACCTGGAGGATGTCATGGTGAGACTTCAAATTATTGAGCTTGACAAAAGCTTTTATTTGACAGTTATCATAGACATGCAACTAACTATATGAACAGGGATTAATAATAAATTAGCTATGCAAAAAGCTCAATTGAAGAGTGATTATATGATTTATGAAACTTTTTTTTACATGTACAGTACATGGGCAGTTTTCCTTTTTGTTTTCTGGACTGTTCTTTATATCTACATATAGCAGCATGAATTATATAATGGAATCCAAGCCAAATCACTAGATTCATGTAAAATTTACTGAAAAGTGAGCAACAGAAAAAAAAATTATCTCTAATGTGGCAATAATAGACAAAATACATCCTGATCTGCCAGCTTGTCAATACACTAAAAAATAGTTATTAAGAACCAGAAAATAATATAATATTAAGACTTTTACAGGCTCTTTTTGGCAATTAAAACTGAACCCAGAGGCTTGCCAAATGAATCGAAAAGTTGGTGATCTCCCTTGAATTTTAGAGCGTTCATTATAGTAGAAATCTGATTTCAGCATGGTGCCTAGATAGGTTTCTTTTCATCATAACACTGACAGGAAAACATCACCAGCAAATATTAACATTCCAATTAATGTTCTTCTGTACCAAACTGATTAACTATGACAACTGTTGAATACTCATTTGGAAACTGAGGCTTCATTGACCATTAGTTTTGAAGAAATACATTTCATACAAAAACTGATAAGCCAAAAACCAGTATGACTCCATTTCTTTCAAAATGCCAAAGTATGCTTGAATATATGAGAATTACAAATTACAAGGCAAGTGTGACTAGAAGACATGAATGTTTACGTAAGATCACATAAACCATTACCCTACGAAAATAAATTTACCCTTCCATTCATTCTCAATATGGTATGGATGGATAGATATTTGATGTGATATGGTATTGATAAATGCATGATGTAGTGTATTGATAAATGACTGGTTCATTATAATAAAATTACATACTCACTGATTAAATCATTTCAGTAAGACTACTGATCTTGTGAACTGGCTGACTTGCAAATATTTCCATTTATAACGCTATGGGGGCTTATAATTTAGTTCCAATTCCAGAATTCTAACATTCTCTAAGTGTGTACTAACTTTCAAGAAGTGAGAACCTGTTTATTAATTCACACTGTGATTTTCTCCATTGAAAAATAACAGGACAGACAAAAGGACCAATGTGATCGCACACAAACAACTGCTAGAAAAAAAAGCTATTCCCAGAGAAAGCAGAAAGAAACATTTTGAAGCTGTGTAGATGACTTCAAATATGGGGGTGTAGATCCTGCAAATTCAAGCTATCAGATGTAGTGTGCAAATGACTTTAGATCACCACATAAATCACACAGCCTTCATTCCACTAACTGGTAAAGTGTTATACTATAAATAAATACATTTTGTACTTATAAGCACTGAACTTGCATACTGCCTAAAGAGGGATATCATTAGACTACCAAGCAAAAAAAAAAATTAAACATAATTGTTAAAGCAACAAACGGTCTAACATACGAGAACATTTTAATTTCTCTATTACATCTTGCCTGAAGAAGGGGCCTGAGATGCCTAAAAAGCTTGCAAATTGTAATCTTTTTAGTTAGTCAAAAGAAGGTGTCATTTTGCTTGATTTTTCATTACATCCTAAATTCCAGACATTGTCAAAACAATATCTTTTGTTCTGACAACTTACATTTTAAAATCAATGGAAAATTAAAATAAAATAGACAAATACTATAAAAAACAATAGGAACTGCTAGATTTGGTGCATCACCTTCAGATTTAGCTCTATGTTTCCACTTGACCAGAAGCCTAAAGCAGAGCAAGACATCTCTGCAAGAATGCAATCACAGAGAAAAAGACAACATGCAAAATGCGGTACTAGGATTTGATGTTTAAGCAGATAATTAGGATAAGACCATTTTCCATAAATTTGTTGTGATCCACTAGAATTTTTTATTAATGAATCAGTAAATCATCTAGAAGAAATACTGAATACCAGTTACACTTGAATGTTATTAAGTTTTATGAAATAGTTTCTGATCAGATCATTCTGATTCCTTCCATGCAAAAACAGTGTTACTACAAAGGTGGTGAATAAAGTTTTAGAGAAGACATTTTGGAAACAGAAATGAAAATACAAAAAAATTTCCAAATGGTTTTAGGTAATTCCTAAACTTAACTGTGTGAAATAAGATTGAATTACCGAATCAATTCTCCTGAGTTTTAGAAATATTTTGTTCAAATCTATAAAAAAAACATATCAATAAGTGTTAATTACAAAACAATAAAAAATAATGGTGGTGTTGATTAAGATTATCTCACCACTATCCACTATCCCAGTTTACCTTCAGTGTGGGTACTTGGGTGTACCCTGTTAATGACTGGTGCTCTGTTTGGAGTGGATATCTTCAGAATGTATGATGTTACAATTAAAGACTCAAACTCTACATGCCATGCAGTTTGGATGAAGCAGGTTAGGAATGGTAGGTTGGATGGAAAAGTAATAAAGTACAGCCAGCCAAACCAGATTCTAGCAATATAGAACAGAACAAATTAGATGTAAATGGTTCATTAAGTTATGTCCACACTACTACGTTTTCAATTTAAAATGGCATTTTTAAATGGAAACAATCTCCGTCCTTACTCTGTCCTACGCTAGGCTGGAAAAATGTATCAAGTGATGGTAATGCCACCAGACATGGGATTTATTATGAAACTGTAGCAACCAGTAAATTATTTGCCTTTTGGACTGTACAAAATGATTTTAGATGCAAACAGGTAAATAACATAAAAGTTGCCATGGAAAGCAACCCTTGTGTGTCTGCTACATTGGAATATGTTTTTCTTCTGTGAAGGGTGACCAGTCAGGGAAAGAAACATTGTAATGAGCAGGATCCAATCACAGAAGGGCTACATAATAAGGAAGAAATAAATCAGAGTATGATTAAAGTCTGCATTTTTGCTCATCTATACCACAACACCGAGGCTGTGTTTTCAGAAGTATATAGCTCTGAATAGAGTTTCTAACTCTTTGTTTTCAAGGGTTGATAATGGTGGAATAGTGTAGGCGAACGGTTAAAAAAAAAGAGAGAGACTAATGTCTGCATTTTAAATAATATTAATATTTATGAGCTAATAATATTTCCAAGTTCTTTAAAAGTTTTAAAGAATCTGTGTTCTAGAATTGCAGCTAGCTTTACTTTGATGGAGACTTTTTCTGTATTCAGTTGGCTTTGGAGAAATGCAGAAAGAAAGAAAATACGAGGCCAGGACAGTTTGGGAGTTTGTTTGCGGGTGACTAAAATGTGAAAGCAGGCATCCCTTTCATACATGTCTGTTAATACCTATAGCTAACTCAGTGGCTGTACAATGAATGTACAATGAAGTACATTTGCAAGCCTCCAGCACAGTAGTAAGTAAGGTATAGACACAGTTTTATGAAAAATGTGCTTGTGCTGTCTTCATAAATCATTGAATGGCATTAGGCTTTCACCTCAGCCTTGCACCATACAGACATGGTGGTGTGATGGTTGGAAATGGACTTCCTTATCTTAGGGCAAGGGTTTATTTCAGCCTGGTGTGGTGCAGGCAATCATAACTACTGCTCTGTCATAGTCATTTTGTTTAGTTCTCCAGTTTCTTGAGTTACTCCCTATATACACAGGTACTTAAGAAATAAACACATGGTGCACAATCCAAAGGAATGAGGGAATTTTTAACACATGGTGTAATTTATTTAATTCATGTAAGGACTGTGGAAAGATCACATAAATAAAATATATTTTATACAAATTAAACTTATACTTTAAAAATTGTCATCAGGCTGTCCAGTTGGTATCTATGTGTCTTAAAGAGAATGGAGTTAGGTCATAATGTGCAGTGCAGGCACTTATTCGGTTTTATCTCACCTTTGATTTTTCTTGTTTTTGAAAAAGGTGCTACATGCAGGCTTCCTGCTTGGCATCAAACTAAGACAAAAAAATCAGACTGTACAATAAATATCTACATAAATATTTACCATGTAGGAATTCTGCAGGTATGACTTTTGGGTTTTTTTCTGAATAATCCTAATGATCATGTTTTTATTTTTGAAAATTTTTGACCCATAGGATCACTTCTTGTTTGATAAGCCAGTTTCGCCTTTACTGACATGTGCAGGGATGGCACGCGATTGGCCAGATGCCAGAGGAATCTGGTATGAGAAACAGGCATGCTCAGTGGAAGAACAAAATGTGTCTTAAATGCATGGTCTATATTGCCAAAGTTGTTTGTAAGTCGAAAGCTCAGGCATTTTTACAAACTATCAATGACATCTATTTTAAGCTTTGCTAGCTAATTCTATTTACATTTTCTATACTAAATAAATTATTGTTGTATTATTAACCACATTTGTTTTGGATTGAGGATTAATTTTATTTCTCCTTGCTAATTAATGTCAAAGTACATTACACTAATTAGCTTGAAATGCTAACATGCACGACACTTCTTAAATGCAGTAGTTTCAATTATACAGGTTGTCTTGATTGATATCATTGTAGTGTCTCATGTTTTACAAAGAGTGCAACAGCATTTTAAAATAACTACATTATCTGTAAAAGGACAAGACTTTGTTCCACAAATTGCACTGTTAGCTTGACAATGCAAGCCAGAAAACTATAGCCAAGAAAGCAAGAGGCAAGAGACAGACAGACAGATACAGGGAGATTCACTCGAAAGAAGCCCCAAATATTCTGTAATAACTCTCGCTAGGACAAAGCAATCTGAACAAAACAACGTGCAATGTACTCCTCAGTATATGGAGCTTCGAACAAGACAGAATGCGCTTATGTCTGAGCGATGAGGTAGGCGCCAGACAGCCGTCACAAAGTTTAACCCATTCACTCAGTCACTTGACTTCTCATCAGGATGGTGGTGTACAGTATTGAGCAGCGCGTCTTCATCATGCAAACTGTGACAGATAGGGGGTGCTATCACTCCCTTGAACCCTCGGATCAGACACCAGACACCAAATATAAGTACAATAATTATTTATTTTATAATAATACTGTGCACCAAGCACCCTCCACTCCACAATACTTAAACACTACAATTCTCAATAACAATAAACAATCCTCCACTCCCAGACGTGTTGCCACCCTTCCTCCCCACTCAGCTCGCACGTCTGGGATTTTCCAGAGTCTTTTATAGTCCATGACCTGGAAGTGCTTCTGATCCTCCAGTCCATGTGATTACCCAGCACTTCCAGGTCAGATGAAAACTCTTCTTCTTTATCCCGGAAGTATGTCATTTCCTCTAAGACGTACTTCCAGGTTATAGGGCAAATAACAGTCCCTGGGCCTCCCTGCAGCGACTCCTGGCAGCCCCCATGGTATCCAGCAGGGCTGTGCATTAAAACTCCATTGTCCACGATTCCCAGCTGGCATTCGGGGCACCTCCATGCTGCAAGGAGGGCTCCATCTGGCGGCCTGAGGGTATTGGCCGGGATGAATGGCCGTCCATATCTCACAAAACCTATTGGGTCACCAGTTCATTTAAGTGATGTCAGAATCAACTAGATAAAAGTGAGTTAACAGAAGGTTACTTCCAGCAAGATGGAGCAACATGTCACACATTGGCAACGAGCATGGCAGAAACTGAGTCCTTCTTCAGCAACAGGGTAATTTGAAAGGGGCTTTGGCCACCATGGTTGCCGGATCTGACACCATCCAGACTTCTTCCTTTGGGGTATGCTCAAAAGAAAAGTCTATCAGAACAAGCCTCACACTGTGGAAGATTTGAAGGAAAACATCCAATGTGAAATGGCTGCCATTCCCCCCTGAGACGCTTGCCGATATGTTCAGGAACGTGGAACGCCGTGTCAACATGTGTCTGGCAGAAAACGGAAACCACTTCCAGCATTGCATGTAATGCAATCGATTACATGTATGTCAAGGTATATAATATATTTTTTTGCTTCAGGTTGCTTCCTCCTAACGGGAGTTACAACAGAATATTTGGGGCCTCTTTCGAGTGAATCTCCTATGTAGGTAGATAGGTAGGTAGGTAGGTAGGTAGGTAGACAGACAGACAGGGGTACTTTATTTGTCCCCATGAAAAAAAAATTACTTTAAAATGAGTTCAATAAGAACACAGAGGTATGGTTGGAAACTTGTTATAGGTAAATATTGCACAAACTTTAGAAAGTTTTTCTTCACAAAGAGAATAAGCTGCCAAGTATTGTAATTGATAGGAAAACTTTATGGACCTTCAAAACCAGACTTGATGTTATTTTGGAAGAAATTGGTGGAAAGGACTGGCAGGCTTTGAATGGGAATGGCCCATTCTCATCTAGATTGTTCTAATAGCTAGTACTAATGGGTTATATTTACAAGAGATCTGTATTGTAGCATATGCTCAGATATGACTAAGTTGTTCCAGTCAAATTAAATAAATAAGCATCACAATGGTCTTCTTGCAAGTAACACAATAAGTTAAGAATGACAGGGATTCAGTACAAGCTACTTTCAAGAGTGTTTGTCACAGACTCTCAGTGAATAGCATTAATCAAGCTAAAGTAATTGTCCTTTAGCCAAACAGAATAACTGTTTGCATCTAGCACCCCAAAGAAGTCATACAGCAATGGGGCACAGTTTCTATATGAAGATTAACTATAGCAAAAACTCAACTGACATTGAAAGACAGATAAAAAATGCAGTACACAAATATCCTGACAAACAAGACAGTATAGTTTAGTTTTCAGAAAGTACATAAGAACTTTTTTGACAAAAACATGTCATTCAATCAAAGGAAGCTTGACTGAGTGTTTCACTCAGTAGGATAAAAATGAGATAAAAAAAAGTCTACACCACAACAGCTAAACCACAGCATTGAGTCTCCTTATAAATAACTCAGAAGAGTATCTGCAGTACGTTACATCCACCATATGTGACATGGCCAATGTATTTCAAGACCATCTTTATTAAGGTTCAAAATTAAAGCAGACCTGCTTGTAACAATGAAACAAAATATTGAATATGTTAAGTTACCACAATAACTACATTATGCTCTCAATGCAATCGTAATAACTATGTACACTAAAAAAAAAAATCTCAAGAGCAAACACATAATTTGCAAACACTAAACTTTATGCACTCTTGCCTCTATGCTTCTGTTTAAATTCTATTCATTTAAAATTGACATTTGATGTAACTAATCCTATTGATGCCACACCTATGGAATAAATAGAAAGATAGGATTTTATTTGTCCCCAGAGGGGAAATAGCTTTTTACAGATGTTCAATAAAGAAATAAATAAACACACACTATGGTCTGAACACACACTATAATGACTAAAATGAAAAAAAGCTTCTACTTTGGTAATCACAGTGAGCCGTTTTACAGGCATACTGCTGCTGGAATAAAGGAGCCCCAGTTGCATTTCTTGACATAATTCTACTGTATGATTCGCTGGATGAAAGTCCTCAGCATTAGTGTGTCAGAGAGAGCATGTGCAGCATTGTTCATAATAGCACTCAGTTTTGTTTTCATTCTTTCCTCTACTACTACTACCTACAGGGAATGTGTCCCCTTTAAATTAGCTTGTTGATTCAGTGAGCATCTCTTGAAGTTATGTTACCAGACCAGCACACCATGGTGTAGAAAACAACACAGACCATCACAGAGTTGTAGAAGATGTGAAATATGTCACTCCCCACATTAAAGGGGCACGGTCTCCTAAGAAAAAAAGGTCTGCTCTGTTCTTTCTTACATAGTTCCTCTGTTTTATAGTTACACTCTAAATTCTTACATTGATTTTTAGACAATCTTTTAACAGAACCTCAGAAAATCTTACACGCTGATGTATTCAGATATGTGCACATGATTATTTTTCTTATTTTGTCACTAAATGCTGCTGTCTGGTTTAATTAATCTCCTGTCTCGTCATACAGTGTGTGTGTGTTGATTCTGGTTTGATGTATGGAATTTGCTGGAATACAGAATCATTCATTTTTGAAAATATAATACATTTCCTCACACTTTATTTAGAATGAAAGGATGAATAAAAATTAAATTCTAACAATTTGGAAAGCACAGAAATGGAAAGATTGTGATCAAATATGAGTGTTTTAGAGATATCTTCCAGGAAGTGTTGACTTAATTTGAAAACTGTTAGACTAGCAAATTCAACTCTTCACCGACTACAAGCTTACAGCACTAATTAAAAGAACTTAAGCTTAAAGCTGAAATTAAATCGAAAATAGCATAGTCGGAAATTACTTGTATGCACAGGATAATACACTCAGGAAATATACTGTATATGATGTTGCTTGTGCACTAGTTTCCTTAGGGCCCTGCTCAGTTCCAATGACCTGTAAAAGTAATTCTATACAGCTTGGTGTAGAGTGACCAGCCAATCTGGCGTTAGTGGAACAATCCTGATTTTGAACTTTTGCTTTGGTTTATGAAGTCATCAGAAAAGGTTGAGTATCAAGTTCCTTCATCTACCATTAAGTGGCAAGAACAACTGCTGCATAGCCCTTTGCATCAATAACATTTGAACTTTGATACATATTTTATCTTACTGTCTTAATGTGTAACATACTTAAATTAATCTTTATAGTATGGTTTGTTCATATTATTATAATGCTGCTTTACCCAGTATATTTTAATCTAAGGCATAAATACATCTATAGTTCTTTGCAAAAACTTAAACCAGCTTAATTGTTTGTATAGCATGCTATGTGATTTCAAAGAATGCCTTTGTACAGAAAACCTAGGCTACAACTGATTTAGAATAGCATGTCCATGATTCTTCACAGATCTGACTTGATTCACTGGGATGTGGCTACCACAGGAAAATTGACAGTATTAAATTAACACTTAAAGTATTTATTTGGAAATACTGTTGCTTTAACACCCTAAGGGAGGCTCAAATGTTAGCAGTTTTCAGTTAGTGACAAACCATGAAGTCAATGTTTTTCAATTAAACAGTGATGGAACAGTCTCCCTTTGTTGGTGGTGAATAATGCTTTTGAAAAGGTAAACTTCCATCAAAAGTTCAAATTTTGCAACATTTTCTGCAGCGGGTCATACCAGTTTTTGTTTTCCTTTTTATATTTTAACATGGTGAAGCTCCAACAGCTAGTTTTAATGGAAGCACACCCTGCGCTATTCAATAAACAGCTTAAAACCATGGAGAAGGAATGCTGCTGAACTTAATATAACAGAAAAGTTTCTATTTGCAGAAGAGATGAGGTACATTTGTTACAGTTACCAACATAGCCTATCTGTTAAAACATGGGAATAATTTTGATGAGAACAGGCCATTCAGTCCATTAGCAAAATGTACTATAGGATATAAAAAATTCTAATGTTAGCATTTTATCTTGGAGGAAGAGTTTACAGAAAGTAATTAATTGTACATGATATAATGCTGACATTACAACAATATGGCATTATGATCAAAATTTTGTAATGTGGCATATTTGTGTGGCTGTATTTTCAGGATGTAAAGCATTATAATATTGGCCTTAATGTCCATGAATAATAGTGACCATGAAATATTTGTTTCTAATTGCAAATATACTTGCATTGTGGTGCTAGTTTACAACTGCCCTCCTACTGATGGAAACTACCAAAATCCCACCAAGTCACCATGGCAACATTACTAGGTTGTATCCATTCCACTTTACCACACAGTACAGTGTTTTTTTACTGTCAACATGGACCCAGCATAAGAGTTAATGTAACATCTGAGATTTTTCTGTGAACTTCACGGCATTTCGCCAAACAACCACACTTTCCTATAGTCCTGCTTACTGCAATGTTTTGATCATTTTGCAATTGCTACTACTTTCCAGTTTTGATCTAATGAGACTCACATCACTTTTTGAAGATTTATTTTACATATAACAAGGAAACATTTTTTTTTTCAAGATTTGAAGCAAGAATTAGTACTCCTGAAAAAGATTAAGATTTTAGGGGAGTCACATTGCAGAACTGTTGTTTTATAAGCACTTTGGATATTATTATTCTAATAATTATAATAAAAATGCAAAAGCGTAAAATATGATTTTTGTAGATTTTTTTTATTTTGATGGGCTGAATAAAAAATAAATTCAACTTAAAAAAGGTAAAAAAAAGTATTAAAGTTAGAATGGCAATAGATAAGTAAATCATGCAAGCAAGTAGCAGTTTTTCCATTGTTTCTATTTACATCGTTCTGTTTCAGAATGCACCAGTAGTGGATTCAGCAAGCATGCAAAACAATAAAATAATAAAGTAAAGAGAAATCTTACAACATGCATTGTGAGCTTGTGGTTGTGCATGGTCCAAGGTATGTCTGGTTTGTTAGTCTAACTTATACTTATATTATGCTTGTTTGAAAAAGACCAATTTAATATCAAAGCAGCTCTGTTGCAAACTGGAGGTCAGAAAATGTGTGTTTCAAACTAGAACACACTCAGCTCATAAAATGTCTCTTTTACCTAATAGGCACAACTTTGATAAAACCTTCCTGATATGGATCAATGAAGAGGACCACACACGGGTAATCTCAATGGAGAAAGGTGGAAACATGAAGAGAGTCTTTGAAAGGTTCTGCCGTGGATTAAAAGAGGTGGGTCAATATTAAACTGTGTGTTTATGCATTATAAAATGTGTTTTTTATTTAATTTTTGTCCAAGCTGACACCTGACAAACAAAATATATTCAGATATTTAAGCCATATAGTTACAGTAAATGTAATATAATCTCAGTATAAGATAAAGTGAAAATGCACCCTTCACTCGAAACATCTTACCTCCAGCAGCACAATTTAAATCATTTGTCAGGGTCTGTTAAAGGAAAACAGTGAGGAACTTGGGCTAAAATGATATACTGTAGGTTTATTGGGTTAATATTGTCACATATTGTATGGTCTTTGCTAGTTTAATGGCCATTTTTGGGGTTGACATTAAGGATATAATGCACTTCTCAAATTGCATCTAGGCTTTGTTTACTAGGTACATTCTGCTTTAAATTCTCTTTGCATAAACTTTTCATGCACAAGTGTACTATAATGAATACATTCTGTGGAGAGATTTTTTTTGTTTTGCTGTGTTGGCTAAGGGAACTGGAATATGATCAGTTAACTCCACTTAAAATGAAAAGAGCAATACAACAAATTGGAAGTGATCAAGATGTATCAAATATAAAGATACAGAATAGACCTCTAAAGAGATTTTGCTGATTTTATAGTGAAAATGAAAAAATCAAACTTCAAGCCTCTCTTAAGGATGACTCTAAGTTTGGCCACACTTGTTAGAGTGAAATAATACATTATGTAGGATTTCACATTAATAGTCCTAACACCAACAGTTTTGGTTTCTTTTACAGGTTGAAAAGCTGATTCAGGAAAGAGGCTGGGAGTTCATGTGGAATGAGAGGCTGGGATACATTCTGACCTGCCCTTCTAATCTTGGAACAGGACTGCGTGCTGGTGTGCATGTCAGGCTCCCCCACCTCAGTAAAGTAAGATAAGTGAAAAATAAAGTAACACCCTTCATTTCATATGAAGCATTTTCTACGATTAGCACCATCCCAATACACTTTACAATTATGGATATAATGTAGACATATTTATATATTTTTTACAATAGGAGAACAGGTTAATTGATTTGCTCACAGTGAGTACATAGTAAGTCAGAGATAAAGACTGAACCAGACAAGCAAGTGGACTTGAGTATTAGGTCCAATACTTTGCCACTTGACCATTACACCTCTGGTCAAAGCAACTGCTTTATGAGAAAATAATAGACTGTAGCACACATTGGTATAAGGACATTTATTGAATACACATCCATCCATCCATTTTCTAACCTGCTGAATCCGAACACAGGGTCACGGGGGTCTGCTGGAGCCAATCCCAGCCAACACAGGGCACAAGGCAGGAACCAATCCCGGGCAGGGTGCCAACCCGCTGCAGGACATACACACACACACCCACACACAAAGCACACACTAGGGCCAATTTAGAATCGCTAATCCACCTAACCTGCATGTCTTTGGACTGTGGGAGGAAACCGGAGCGCCCGGAGGAAACCCACGCAGACACGGGGAGAACATGCAAACTCCACGCAGGGACGACCCGGGAAGCGAATCCGGATCTCCTAACTACACATTTATTTATTAAATACACATTTTATTGAATGTTTTATAGAGGTTAATGAGAGCAAGTGTATGCATGAATAAATAACCTGCTTTAGTTTACGGTCTTTCAACCATCCTTATGTTTAACTTAAATTGAGTCATGTCTGGACTGGACTCCTTCCCTTTTTTTGGTAATTGCCAAGTTTGTAATAATAAACACACAAAATGAATCTGTTCACCCTGCAGGCTCACCCCCTCACAAAAACAGTGCCACCTCTCAACTGCTCACATAACAATTAAGCAAAACTTCTCTGAGTAGTTAACTTCAGTATCACTCAAAGCTCTGATCACAAAAGCAATCAATTACTCCGTCCCATATTTACATCACAGCACTGAGCCTCACATTGTATATTGCCTATGTTCAGTGTTTTTAGATTACTCTTCCTGTATTGTGCAAACAATAAAAGGACCGCATATAAGTTTGGCAAAAGTTTGGGAAAAAGTTTATGAGATGAAAAGGAAGAATTAAATCCAGTGAACAGGTGTAGGTGAGAATACAGGAAGGAAATCAGGAAATATGATAATCAGAACCAAAAAAGTCAAGCAAAAGTTGAAGTCAAAAAGCACAGCCAGGAGTCTTAAATCTTCCTATTAGCCTTTCCCTATCTTCTGAGAAAGTTTGGTTCTTAACAGTCATCCAAAGCTTGAATGTTAAGGACAGAACACTGCCATTTTAAATAATGCTGACAAGATGATTTCTTGCACAGCAACATCAGCGCCTCACTTGACCAGCCAATACTGTTGTCATAGACAATATGGATGGAGCCATAAAAACAAGTCACAAAATGGCAATGCCTAGGAGAAACTTTCACTGCAATGATATCAAAAACAGGATAATAAATATGAATGAAAAGAAGAAATCCAGAGTAAAACGTAATTAAAATGGTTCAGGCTAAATCTAAAAGTAACCAAGATTTGTGACAGTCTGTTTTGTCTGCCATTACATGCTTTGACCTCCTGTCAGTTTCAATTTACACTTTTTGGATTATGACCTTTAATAAATACACACAATATATATACCAATATAAATACACACAATTGTTTGGTTTCTTCCTTTCTACATTGCTCCTTAACCTAATCTGTACAAACAGTTTGGTGTGCTACCAGAACACAGCAATATTGTGGCATTTTATTCTCCAATCTCAAGCCTCAGTTTTCAGGCTGTGAAAGCCAGTGTCAGAAGGTAGCACTGAGTGTATGATCACTTGTCAAGGAACAGTCACTTGGTGTGAGCCTGTCTGGGAGTTTGTGTACACCTGGACTCATTTTAAAAAGCCAATACTGCATATTTCTTACATATCAGAATTATACAGTAAGTAAAATGGTTTAAACAGCTCATTCTTATTATTCAGAGGATTACTATTTTCTCAGTTGCAGCACTCTCAATCACCTTTAAAACTACAGACTAAGGGCACAAATTGGTAACATAGTTTATAATACAGCTTTTCAGGTTGTAAGCCTAATATGTCCCACCAAAAAATGATCAGTGGCAGAAATGCTGCTTATTTAGAACACAATTTTCCCATTTTGTAAATATCTGCAAAAAGGCAAGATGAGGTCACTAAGTAACCTGAAGGCATAACTAGTAATTTTGCTACTGCTTCAGATCTTGGGACAATGTGCAAAGTTGACACATTGTGCAAAGTGCTTTTATTTCAATAAAACAGTCTAGCGGTCAAACCGCAAAGTGCAAACAGTTCAAATCCATTAAATACACATGACAAAATCCACTGATCATGGGCAGGCTAAAAACCAATAAATCCACTAAGAAAACAAGGTCTCCTGCAGCAATTTTTAATCCATTCGTAGAGGCTCACTCTGTCTCCCCCATGCTCACCTCAATGGGTCTTCCCAGCTGGTGAAGACATGGATAGCTACAGTCATTTTCTCCAGACTCACATCCTATCTACGTCTTCAGGAATCAGCCGGACCTCCATCATCCCATCTGATCACACTTCCTCAGCGCTTCTTGGATATCTCAGAACCTCAGCAGGGTCAACCCTCACAGCTCCAGTGGCTTTGCTCCCACACAGGGGCCAAACCACACAGCCTCTGGTTTCCTTCCAAAAAGCCTCTCTACCTCCAAATACTGCACAAACTTCTTTTAAACCACATTTGCACATGAAGGTCACGTAATCACAAATCCCTGGGTGCAAATGAGGGAACTGGCCATTGTGCACCGCTCACATGTACAGACTTAGCCAATGCCTCACCCACTCCCTGGAGCTGCACTGCTTTACTACCCTTCACCTACACCACACCTGACTCATAAGTAGCACTATATTATCTTAAAACTTGTACTGCCACATACTTATCACATACTACCTTTCTGGGAAGGCTCAAAATTCTCAGTCTTGTTAGTGCTTCAGTAAAGTGCAGTATTTGATTTAAATGGCCTCTGTGCTTTTTCAATTTTTTTTCCTTTCTCCCCGCAAGATGAACTCTGCATCTTACTTTCAAGTAGTTAACTTCAGTAAAGATTAATCTGCAACTTCTCCTAACAGGATCCTCGCTTCAATAAGATTCTGGATAACTTGAGACTTCAAAAAAGAGGTACTGGTGGCGTTGACACTGCAGCTGTAGGGGATGTGTTTGATATTTCTAATTTGGACCGCATTGGCCGTTCTGAGGTGAAATTTACTTTCTTCATGTATTTTACATTTTTATATCAATCTCAGTGTATGTTTTAATAATCTACAAAACTGTAAATTACATAGCCAACTGATAGAGCAATAAATAATCTATATCTTCAGTTAATGTAAATGTTTCTGAGACATTGTATACTAAGAGCAATTTTCAACTTGACTTTTACTTAAGTGTGAAAACACCTTCCTTTAATTTCACTCTGTACTCACAGCACACATATTTATGCATGATGTAAAAATAGAGAATTGAAAGTTAGATGTCATAAGTCTATGTATTGTACAATTATGCTTTATCTTTAGAACAAAAAAATGCTAGGTGGATATAAACAATGGCCTGGAATTGAATTTCATTGTAATTGCAATTAAAGTAAAATAGCTTGGTTCTTTATTAACTTGTAAATTAATATTACTTATTATAAAACTGAAAATTCTAAATTGAGATTTTCTTCATAACAAATGTGGAAACTTCAGAAAAATTAATCAATCTAAAGAAGGGGCTCTATGAGGTCACTGGAAAAGGGTGTGTGGCACTCCTAATATCTTTGCAAAAGGATGAAATCTGTTAGAGTCCTTGTGCTTCATGTTTTGCTATATGGGTACAAGACATGGACGCTATTCAGTGACCTGAGACGAAGACTGGACTCCTTTGGAATACTTGGGTACCACTGGTTTGACTTTGCGTCAAACGAATGGTTGCTCACACAGTCCTGAATGAGGCACATTACCTTCATTACGAGGGAGCATCAGTTACAGCACTACGGCCATGTGGTGCGATTACCCAAGGGTGATCTAGCTTACAGGATCCTCATTGTTGGGGACCCATGCAGTTGGACCAGGCCAAGGGGATGCCTATGTAACACTTGGCTGCGGCAGATAGATGATCATTTCCAGGGAGTGGGACTGGACTGTGTGTGTCTGCCTCGGGAGTTGCAAACCAGGATCCTGAGCTGTTTCATCATGTGGTGGGTGTGGCAACGTGATATACCAGTGCCTGGTCCCCAACCTGACCTGACACCTGGATTCTTACATGGGTTTGTCTAAAATGGTATAACAATTAACCTGCAAGGACTGCTTAAAAACTAGTATAGCTTTCCTACAACCACTACTAGAACCAATCTGCCTAGTTCTTTGTATTTTTACTACTTTTTTCCCCAAAAATAACTGAAACTAATTATAGGATATTAATGTGAGAGTAATTCTTCTTTTAGCATTCCTGTTTTTAATTGAAAAATATATTAAACAAGAGATCAGCTTGATTCTGGGTTTTGATAGTTCTGAGTGCTAGTATAAAATCAGTTTACAAGTAGAAAACCTGCAATAAATAAGATGTAAAATGAAACTTTCCAGAACTGACATTAGTTTTTAACTGTTTTTGTACATGACTTCACCATTGGCTGATACATTTTTGAAGCATTAATCATACACTAAAGAAAGTGTACTGAGGAAATTTGAATTTTCATCACTTTTATTGGGTTTGGTCTTTTGTATTAGTGTCCTCTGGTACTTGGAGGATAATACTTTGACAGTAATGATGAAAAATGCAGATGGTTTTGTAACTTCCAATAGAATTCTTATGATAATTGTCATATCACAGTAGCCAAGTAACAATAGGTTACAAGACTATGTAGAAAGCATTTACGATATATCAATATATCCTTATGTTAGTTGCATCTATGGCATGATCAATATCTGCCATTTATAATACCCACATATTTCTAGCTGTCGAGGGCGAGAGGTAGGACATGTGCCTTTCAAACTGAATTAACAGAGACACTGTGCAGTTTAAATTAAAAGGATTCACTAATCCACTATGTATCCAACTGATATGCAGAGACAAAGAACAAACAGGTTCAAAAACATAGAAACTACTAAGAAACAAGGTAACACTCTATGATCCATCCATCCATCCATTATCCAACCCGCTATATCCTAACTACAGGGTCACGGGGGTCTGCTGGAGCCAATCCCAGCCAACACAGGGTGCAAGGCAGGAAACAAACCCCGGGCAGGGCACCAGCCCACCGCAGACACTCTATGATATCTTCCATTAATTAGTCATTAACAAACATGATATAATGCTTAACAGATAATTGGTTAGTGTATATTGAAATTTTTAAATCATTTGTAATAACTTTCCTTAAAAATTCATTATCAAAAATTGTGTAATGCTTCTTACATCTGTACAAATCAGGTATTCATTAGTTGTAGATGTTTTTTATCTGTATCTAACCTAAAGATGAAACTACTGATACATAGAAATAGCATGTAGAGATTTATTAATGAAAGTAATCAAACTAATTTTAAAGTTTTAAAAAAAGCCTTTAATTACAATAAATAAACACTCAAGTAAAACTTTATAATGCGAAAAATACAAAAGTAACAACTAAAGGTTGATTTATCAGAATCAGAATTAACTTTATTGGCCAGGTACACAAATGTGTACTAGGAATTTGTCTTGATAGTATTGGTGCAATATACAAAGACAGCACAGAATACAAAAGACAAATATAAGAAGATAGCTACACTCAAAAAATGTGTTGATGCTGACCTTAAACAGGCCTCTACAACTCCGATTGGCCAGTTTGGTAACTACATAATTCCTGAAACAATAAATGATAAATGTGTCTAGTGCTCAAAGTAGGAAAAAGATTGATTATATAATGAATATGAAAAGCTAGACAAATTGAAGATCTGCCATCAAAATCAAAGACACGAATCAAGGGCCTGAGACTTACAGGTTTTTATGTTCTAAAGATTATTTCATACAAACTGAAATCTATTTTCTCATTTATTGTAAACCATACCATGGGACGTTTTGACAACGGGGATAAGACAGAGTATGGGAGTCAGGTGGGGAACTTTGTTTCTTTGTGCATACAGAATTGTTTGCAGCTTAACATCAGTAAAAACAACAAACTGGTTATCGACTTTTAGTGCACAAGAAAGCCTCTATGCCTCATTATTATTCAGGGAGTGGATTTAGAGGTGATGTAGCGCTACAAGTACACTGGGTTCATATTAAGTGAAAGGCTGGACTGATCTAGTAACACAGAGGAACTACAGAAGAAAGGATAGTGCTTAATCCTGTTTCTGCTTCAAGAGCCTGTAATCTCGTAATAATATCCCTCACGTGTTCTCTTTGTGATTGCAAGTGTGATTTTCTTCTCTGTGGTATGCTGGGCTGGTAACATCACTTCAAGCAAGGCCCACCAATTTAACAAGCTAATTAAGAAGACAGATTCAGTTATGGCACATACTGTCCATCTGTTGGAGGCAGTAGTGGAGGAGAGAATGAAAACAAAACTAATGGCCATTATAAACAATGCTGATATGACACACTAACATTAATTACTTTCAGCAGAAGTGGGTCATAAAATGCTACTGGGGCTCATTCATACCTATGCCAATACAGTATGTCTTTATAAAGACACACTGTGACTATTCTTTTATCTTTAACTAAGTCAAATGTTTTTTTTATTTTTGTAATTTGTGTGTACATTCAAGAGCAGTTGTTAATGTTTTTTATAATATTTCTTCAGCTTCTGTAAAAAGCTGAATTTCCTTCTTGGGAGAAATAAAGATCATTCATTCTATCCATATAAAAAGAACAAGACTCCTAAAAACACAGAGTCAAGTTTATTGTAAAGTGTCAGTTGGATATCATGATCTTTTAAGACACATTCATGAGTTAATAGCAAACACCTGTGATATAACCAAGACTAGTAACTTTAAAAAGGATAAAACAATAAATATGATATAGTAAAGTAATAAGGAACAGTCAACCTAATGTGTCATGCTAATTGTTATCCTAAGGTAAAGGCATATGCACAGCTTCAAATTTCCATCTTGAAAAGAATAGACTATACTTTGATATATTAATACTGTAGCTCTGGAATAAACTGTACTATTTGTTACCCAACATGTCACAAAATGTTTCATGATAACCTGTGCCTTGTGAGGAAAGGCAACTGTAAGATCCATATCATCACAGTGCAAAACTGTTTTTTCATACAGTATGCAATTAGAAAATCCAATGTAAATTTAACCCTATATTTTACCATACTGTGCATTTAATGTGATTCTCTTTGCTATCTTGTCCTTTAGGTTGAACTTGTGCAGTTAGTCATTGATGGAGTTAACTATCTGATTGACTGCGAGAAGAGACTTGAGAAAAGTCAGGATATTAAAGTTCCTCCTCCTGTCTCCCAGTTCAGAAAATAAGCTACAACTGTGTGCCAAGGAATCACACAATACTTCCAAGCATCTTTGGCAAAGCTGAAGGTCTTAAACTTTACAGTATGTATAACAGTATAGTGTAATAATAAAAACAAATGAAACTTATGATCCTGGAACTGTGATTATTTCCATATATGTGAGACTATAATTTCATGACTTTGCTGTATTCAAAAAACAAGAGATGCTGAAAAAAATACAATGTATTCATATTACATTAAATGAAAACTGAATACCCTATTATTCATAATGTACAAACAGGTGCTGCACCTTATGCTTATTGCTGTGAATACAAAAACCATGGTTAAAACATTGTAGGATGCTATTTAGAATCTCTCTTCTGTGAGCTCTGAACCCAGATGAGTTGGCATGTAGTTTTATATATTTTTATGTAAAGCACCATTTCTATGATGATACAGAAAAGCTATGAAGTACTTAAAAGTACTTTACAGACACATAGCCCCTTTTCATTATATCATGAAAAAAGCATGTTTTTTGTCAGTTTACTCCAGTTTTCATTTTCTCCTTCACCCCTCACAAAACTCTAATGACAGGTAAAGTGAGTTTACAAAGAGTATGATGAATAGGCTTAACAAGGTCTTGAAAATAAAACAGAAAGATGTTGGCTTATGTTATCAGGTTATCTGCTTCTCAGTTTCTACCCCATACATCTTATTCTATTTCACCTTACAGATTTTTGATCAGAGATGTGGTAACTGAGAGGTCAGCAAGTTACAATGAATTCACAGTTAAATTTCAATTACAATTCAAGAACTTTCATAGCCTTGAAACATGAAACATTATCCTGATGACAAAGCTACTTTCCAGATGAGTATATTGCTGTCATGAACAGATGTAACTAATTTGTTTGACACAAACACATTCAACTTCTCTACCATCCTGGATCATTGAAACCTTTCAGAACAGTTTCATAACTCTTACATATCTGTGGCCTCACTTCAGTATGAATCAGCAGGAATTCTGAATGTGTTACAAAAGAAAATAAACATATATACAGATTAATGTTAGCTACCTTCCTGTTCTAAATAGAATTATCTACAAATGTAATGCCCGTATTCATTGAACAGCTGGCTTTGTGGAAAGATAAATGTTACCAAATAAAGTGGAATACCATTACATAAATTAAAAGCAGTTACTGCAAACCAAAGTAATACCTAAAGACTAGAGGTTAGACAGCTTTGTACTGTTGCATAAAAAGTACATAGTGCTGATCTGGAAAAATACAGGTTAAATAGTTTAGCATATCTAAAAAGGTAAATTTGTGGAAATACCAGATAGGATAAAAGCTATCTATTTAGAGGAGCAGTGCAAAAAATATATACATAACTTTGAAAGCTAAAGTTGTTAAAAAGCATATTCTTTACTGCTATGAGATGAAAAATGTTGTAAATGCTGCTGGTGACTATAAAAATGTTCTTGTACCTTTTCTTTCTCCTCAACTTTATCGTCTGTTCTGTCAGCAAGGTGAAATGTGGCAAGCTACTTGGACAGGAGTAACTAGACCAGATGCTACACATTTGTTGAAGAAACTGTTGCAAGGGTCAATACAAAAATCAGAGACATCATTGACAAAACTGAAATGCTAAACCTTGAACAAAGTCAAAAGGAGAATACCCAGAAGTTGATAACCAAATGATGTATTGTGACCAGAAACCTACATGCAAAAACATCTAACAAAGTTAAAAGGGGAATGGTATGAATTAAAAATGAAAAGGTGTTCACACAAACAATTAAGTTATTTAAGGTTTGAATTTGTAATCTCGGATGCTGCACTGAATGTGGTTTGGGGTTATAAAGGGATATTTCCAGTGACATAGCACATCATGCTTTCTGGCAATAAGACTCCTATCAACAGTGCACCGTGTCTTGACAATACAGTCATTACATGATGAAGTCTACAAAAAAAAATGGCAATGTGATAAACTCAAAAAATATCAATTAGAAAAAACTATTTACTTGCAGTTAAACTGTTAAAGACATCCATATATCAACATTCACTGATGTTTAAAGCCTACAGAAATCAGGAGAACAGTGAAAATGTATTTAAGACAAAACAAATTAGACAGCTAGCACAATCTGTAACACTTTCAACTTTAACCTTCAGTTATTGAGATGAGTAGTATAAACAATCAAAGTTTTGATGTTGGTTATGCATCATGTATGTTGTGAAGATAAAACTCCCTTAACAACAGTGTAGTTGTATATTTGCTCTCACCAGCTTTTTGCAGGACAGTATATAATTTCTCCCAGAGGTGTCCTGCTGACTATAATTACCTGTGCCCTTTTAGTCTTCAGTATTATAAATAAATTAGCGAAATGGCACATACCTGCATCCTTTTAGGTGCACATGACTGAGTGTAGGATGATGTCAGGGCCACAAGGTGATGCATCTTAGGGGGAATTTGAATAGTACTGTGGGTGTCTGTCCTTGAAGGGCCCTCAGGGAGCTGTATCGACCACCGCTCGTCCGTTTCTCCCGGAATCAATTACTTGCTGCCGCTGGTTTGGAAGCAGCATTACATGGAAGTACATCAAGGTTTTAAGAACTACATTTTGGTTTTGTGACTTTTGTTGCCAGTTGAAGGGATGCGCTTGATCAGGCAGAGGAAGCGGTGCACAGGAGTCGGGAGGTGTACAGTAGCGTGAGCAAGTGCCATCTTCTGAGCAGTTGAAAGCACGTGTGGTTAACTCGCTTGTTTAAAGGGGCATGGGACACTTTACAGGAGAATGCGTGACCTGGGGCCTCATGTATAATGCCGTGCATAGAATTCACACTAAAACATGACGTACGGACAAAAGTGGAAATGTGCATACACACAAAAAATTCAGGTGAACAAAATGGTGCGTAAGCCAGTTTCCACACACGTGAACCCCGGAATTATGCCCCTTTGAATATGCAAATCAATATAAATAGCCCTTTAAGTTGAGCATTTTGTGAAAAGACAATGGTAAAGGCACGGGGAACAAAAAGAAGAATTTCAGAAAATGCGAAGTGGAGACAAGGGACAACATACAATTTGTTGGCTTAAGCAGTGTTATAAGCAATAAAAAGGAAGTTGATCGAGTGATGCAGAGTAGCAGAGACACCAGAAAGTTCAAGTTCATAAAGTCACAAAGTGCCCAAAATAAAAAAAGAAGTGGTCAGATATCAAAGTCACAGTGAAAAGGTGAGTCGAAACCAACTGTTTGAGTGTCATACGGAAGCGTGTTAGGGTACAGACAAAAGAAAAAAAATAGGGACACAGTAAAGAAAAAAAGATCAAAATGTCAATTTTAATCTTGAAATTTCCACTTTAATCCCATAGTTTATTTTGTCATTAAAGTAGAACGTCGTAAACTTCATCTTAAAATCGGCGTTTAATACAGTAGAGTTTCTCAAATACCATCATAACTAAAGTAGCACGTTAAATGCTTCATATTCAATGTGTTTTATGTATGTGAAACACTACGTGCTTAAACTGGCTTTCTCTTTTGTAGACAGGAGCATGCAGACACTGAACACACAGGATATATTACATTCATGATATTACAGCTCTCTGAACATTTTAGAATACTAAGATGTATTCTTGTTATCATTTTAATGATGAAATACATTAAAGCATGTAGTAAACATGGGGGAACGGTGGCGCAGTGGTAGCGATGAGCTGGTGCCCCATCCAGAGATTGTTCCTTTCTCCCGGAAGATACGCACAACTCTTGATGAAATCATTTACTGCAGCTGTACCGTCTCTGTCAAACGAACCAATCCCCAATTCCTGTCCTTCCATTTTCTTTCTCCATGTAACCAATCACCACAATATATGCTCTGTAATAAATGTGAAACAAGCTGTAAGCTTGGTACGCCTATTATCCAAAACATTTAAGGAACATTGAAAAAACTTTGTAATATGTGTTTAATTATTCCATCCATCTATTCATCCAGGGTCACACCAGTCCCAGCAAGAATACAGCGCGAGGCAGGAACAATCTCTGGCCGGGGCGCCAGCTCAACGCTACCACTGTGCCACCGCACCCCCACATGTTTAATTATTAACAATATACATTATTTAAATGAAGTTAACAAATTATCTGTATAATGTAATGTGCATAATCTAATGCATTGTATCTGGAAAATGATATTAAGTATACATCCTAGTATTCTAACAGCACACAGCTCAAAGAGGATAGCTCTTGGAAATCTAAATCAACTTGGAAGCGAGTCATCATTATCTGTAAACACGTGCTCTCTTCTATTGAATTGAATTGAATTCCTTTATTGTCATTGTATGGTACAATGAGAATCAATATGCAAATCCTCCATTAAATTATTTTCCTATAAAATGATAATAATAACATGATAAAAAACAATGAAAAATATATAGATTGAAAGCATAAGTACAATATACATGTATATATTTTGCAAATGGTGCAAATGGTTAATAAAGTGGATCAAGTTGTGTAATATTACACCTGTAGTGCAAGTTTACAGTGAGGTAAATGCAATTATAAGTACAAACAGTTCTACTGGGAGCACTTGATGGACTGATTGAGTGTGTTTATAGCTCTTGGGATGAAGCTGTTTCTGAGTCTTGAGGTCCATGTGGGAAGGGCTCTGAAGCATTTGCCGGATGGGAGAAGTTCAAATAAGACTGTGCGCATAGCTGAATGGAATCTATGCAGATGTTGGTGGCTTTCCTTACACAGCGTGAGTTATAAATGTCCTCCAGGGCTGGAAGCTGTATCCCGATAATCCTCTGTGCTTTCGACACAACCTGCCGTAGAACTTTCCAATCAGCTGTTGTAGAGCTGTGATTCCACACTCAGATACAATGGGTTAAAATACTCTGAGAGTAACAACACCAAAGCAGCCGTGGTATTTGGAATAGCTTGGCCATTCCGTGCACCATTATATTGTTACAGGTTGATTACAATCAGGTGCCTTAAATTTGTAAATGATATGCACTTAATTTCAGTGTATTTGATAAAGCCTGTGTCATGAATGAGAATATAAAAAAGATGGGAAACCACACAGGAACAGTAACACTGCTTTGACACTGGGTGCTGCCAGTTTGAAAAACCGAGCAGTAACGTACGTACACAATGGGTTGTGCTGCCACGAGAATGTGTGTGGGTCTACGCCAAGTTTAGTTTTCATACTTCGCAATGTAAGTGTGGAAACGGGCGTACGCAACATTTTTGTGCATATTCACCATTTATACATGAGGCCCCAGGTCCCTTGGCAGCTGATGGCAGGAGAAACTTATAAAAGCCTGTTGTGAATGCAGGCAGTTAAGGGAGAAGAAAGATAAAGCAGAGCTAATTTTAGGACTTCTAGGATTGCATATGGCCATGAGCTGGTTTTTAGATATCTATTGCACAATAAATTGCACCAGGCCTCGGTCTCTCTATCAAGGACCTGGGGTCTTCCTCATTTATCTGTTAAGGACCCGAGGGCCTGACATACGTATGTACACTGCATTTTGCAGTAAATAATGATATGTTGATGTTGGATAAGTTATATTTTGCTACAATTTGAAATGACAGTTGTTGTTTTATTAATAATGGCATAACACTACTTCAGACAATTATACTTTATATCTAAAACTAATTTAGTTGGTCTGGTCAAAAAAAAAATACTCTGATCAATTTAAATGCTTTGTGCAGTATTCAGCACGTAATAGTCTGTATTAAATAATGATTTGACAAAATGCAAGAAGCTTTGTAGCTTTTGTGACTATTAGCAACAATAGCTTTGACCATTTCAAGAGCATAACCTTGTACAAATATAGTAGCCTAATGAGCTTAGGACAATCCATGTTATT
Organism: Erpetoichthys calabaricus; assembly: GCF_900747795.2. Taxonomy (NCBI): domain Eukaryota; kingdom Metazoa; phylum Chordata; class Cladistia; order Polypteriformes; family Polypteridae; genus Erpetoichthys; species Erpetoichthys calabaricus. The sequence goes on along the minus strand of NC_041400.2, from coordinate 68,290,416 downwards.
AAGGCACTTACAGAAGTCAGTTAAGCTCTTCTCTGATGACTTGCATTTGACAGCAGCTCGTTTTTGCAATGATTGTACCCAGGAGGTTATGTTTATCTCTTTTACTGACGTTTCTACCCTGACCTTATGCCTGTCTTCCTGTTACATTGGTAAACATAGATTTGACAGGCTGCATGCTGCATAAAGCTCATTTTGTAGATCTGAGCAATGTTCAATGAAAAACTTGTTTAAATTTAAGGAAATAACAAGCCCTTATAATATTATTTGAAATGAACAGGAGTAGGGCAGCATGGTGGCGCAGTGGTAGCACTGCTGCCTCGCAGTAAGGAGACCTGGGTTCACTTCCTTGGTCTTCCCTGCGTGGAGTTTGCATGTTCTCCCAGTGTCTGCGTGGGTTTCCTCCGGGTACTCCTGTTTCCTCCCACAGTCCAAAGACATGCAGGTTAGGTGCATTGGCGATCCTAAATTGTCCCTAGTGTGTGCGTGTGTGTGCCCTGCGGTGGGCTGGCGCCCTGGCTGGGATTTGTTCCTGCCTTGTGCCCTGTGCTGACTGGGATTGGCTCCAGCAGACCCCAGTGACCCTGTGCTAGGATATAGCGGGTTGGACCCTGACTGACTGACTGACATGAACAGGAGTAGACACACTGGTGTGGTACTCTCCTTGCTTTCAGAAGGTAGTTTAAAAAGTTGCAGCTTTCAATGCTTGAAATATATTTGTTAAACTATATATTAATATTAATTTACTTTAATGTAAATAAAACAGTATTGGTGTATTCATTTGTTTATAAAATATTTTGTAAAACAAAAAAAAGTATGTAAACCACATCTCCTGTTTTTCAGGGGTTACCCTCCTATTAATAAAGTGTGAATGCCACCTGTATTAACTTTCTGCTTAAGAGTGTCTAATTTCCTGAATTACTTTCTTTTTATAAATATCAATTTTATCACTCACATTTTTCTTTTAGGTTTATACGGTCATTATTGTCATGTGTACAAAGTACAGTGAAATTCTTCCTTGCATGATTACACAGCAAAGTAATTTGGGAACACTTTCTGTAAAATCTACCATAGCCCCCATTTATTCTCTACTAATCCTCTTTCATTTTCTCATGGAAAGTCTTCCTGTACTGCTACAATGGACTTGTTAGTTGGAAAGAAAAGTGATCAAGAAATAAAAAGTTAATTAGACACAATCCAGGAGTAGTGCTCCAATGATAGCAGTATCATTCAAGTGATAATGTTACCACTTCTGGGTGTCAGGTGGTAGCAGCAGGTGTATGTTGCCCACAACAAAACAGCCATCTGACCTGAAAATATCATAAAAAGGTAGCAGCCATAATTAAGAAAATGCTTTTAAAAATATAAGCTAAAATAACAACAATAATAACAATATGAAAATAGTAAAAATCAGTACTGAACATAATAAAAATAACGTGCAGTGTACAAACTACAAAATCATTGCATAGCTCCTTTTTGTTTGATGTCTGGATGTGACAATATGTTTGGTAATTGAAAAGTGAAATTGACTCAAGCACCTGATCCTCCAGATCAAGACCATACGAGTGAACCAAATAAAAGCCCCTGGAATTGCATCAGCAAGAATCCATAATCTTCTCCACATTAAATTTTCCTATAAGGAAAAGTATGAATATGTATGAGATTGGGAACCATGGAAAGAGATTTTTTGTGTTGAGAACAGAGATGAAAAATTTCATGACAGATGGCAGAATGGATGTTCCTGAGTTGGAAGATCCACAATGGGTCATGGACCTTGCTTTCTTAGTGGACATTACACAGGAGCTGAACATACTAAACTTGAAGCTCCAGGGCCCTGATGAGCTCATCACAGCAGCTTATGAAAGTGTGAAAGCCTTCACCACAAAATTGAAATTATGGAAAACACAGCTTTCTGCCAAAAATCTCACTCATTTCCCAATATGTAGATCTCTTGTGGAGGATGGCACATCATTCAGGAGTGATACATACTGTATAGTATACATCTGCTATTGAAAACCTACTGCAGGAATTTGATCACCGTTTTGCTGACTTTAGGTCACACTGCAACACCTTCCAGCTGTTTGCAGACTCCTTTTCAGCTGATGTGGAGAGTGTTCCAAGTTTGTTCCAAATGGAACTTATTGACTTGCAGTGCAATAGTGAGCTAAAATCTAAGTTCAGAGAGGGACAGGGAAAAGCAGACAACTGGACAGTTTCTGAGAGAATTACCTCCATCCTTTCCAGAGCTGTCCAAAGTGTTCAGTCAGGTAATTTGCCTTTTTGGAAGCACATACTGTATCTGTGTGAAAAACTTTTATAATAAATGCAAGTACAGATGCAGGTTTACTGATGCTAATCTTGAAGCTGTACTCAGAGTTTCCACTGTAAACTCGATTAGGACAAATGTGGCAAGGCTGTGTGAGCAGAAACGCTGCCAGGTTTCTGGACAGAAATAGAATGTAAGTTCAAATGTATTCATGTATTGCATATGTTAGGTTAATGCAAATTTTTGTTAATTTATTTAAGTTAATTTTATAAAAAAGAATTGCACATTTAAAAGTAATGTATTAGAGTACAGTTTGCTTTTTGAAAAAATACACTGCCTGGCCAAAAAATAAGTCACCACCAAAAAAAAAGGTCACACACTCTAATATTTTGTTGGACCGCCTTTAGCTTTGATTACGGCACACATTCGCTGTGGCATTGTTTCGATAAGCTTCTGCATTGTCATAAGATTTAGTTCCATCCAGTGTTGCATTAATTTTTCACCAAGATCTTGCATGATGGGTGCATCACTTCATCTGCCTCTCTTCTTACCCTGATGCGCCCATCACTCTGGAACAGGGTAAATCTGGAATCATCAGACCACATGACCTTCTTCCATTGCTCCCGAGTCCAATCTTTATGCTCCCTAGCAAATTGAAGCCTTTTTTTCCGGTTTGCCTCACTGATTAGTGGTTTTCTTACAGCTACACAGCTGTTCAGTCCCAATCCCTTGAGTTCCCTTCGCATTGTGCGTGTGGAAATGCTCTTACTTTCACTATTAAACATAGACCTGAGTTCTACTGTTGTTTTTCTTCGATTTGATTTCACCAAACGTTTAAGTGATCGCCGATCACGATCATTCAGGATTTTTTTCCGGCCACATTTCTTCCTCGAATACGATGGGTCCCCACTATCCTTCCAGTTTTTAATAATGTGTTGGACAGTTCTTAACCCAATTTTAGTAGTTTCTGCAATCTCCTTAGATGTTTTCTCTGCTTGATGCATGCCAATGATTTGACCCTTCTCAAACAGACTAACATCTTTTCCATGACCACGAGATGTGCCTTTCGACATGGTTGTTTAAGAAATGAGAAGCAACTCATTGCACCAGTTGGGGTTAAATAACTTGTTGCCAGCTGAAAGATAATTGCCCATGCAGTAATTATCCAATAGGAGGCTCGTACCTATTTGCTTAGTTAAATCCAGGTGGCGACGTTTTTTTTGGCCAGGCATGTTAATAATGGAAATTAAAATAGATTTAAAGAATATTACTATCTCTTGTTGTACTTGAACATTCATGTGGCCCCTGTATGACATGACAATACCAGCAGTGGCCCAAAGCCAATTTGAGTTTGAGACCCCTGCTATAAAGGCTTGTCTAACAATGAATTTTTAGCACACTCATGTTTAAATACATGAAATACAAGGGTACTTTGAAGGTGTTACTGTTAAATAAATCTCATATATTGCTGCAGTCCGAAGTAACTTGTTATGCATTAATACTAAAGTATTTTTCCTAACAGACTCCATTGCCGATAGGACATCCAATAATAGAAAACACTCATGGTTTTAAGCATAATGGTGTACTGGATCAGGTCTGCTGTCACTGACAGCTGGTGACATTTTCATATAATAATGGGGCCCTACAAAACAGTGTTTGGTTTCTCCTTCCCTGATAATTATAGGATGCCACATTTATAATATCAGTCAAAGTGGCAATTACATTGAAATCAAAGTCAAACATGAAAGACAAGATTGACACATCTTTGCACAATACACAAACACAAGACAGCCATGTCACAAAGTAACAACACAAACTACAATTATCAGTGCCAAAGTAATGAATCTGACCCAATGATATTTTAATACATAACCTAGTGAAATTAATTCTTAGAGTGAAAACACAGTTTAAACCACATCTTTCAAAGTCTGTCCACATTCTGTCCACTTTCCACTCCTCCAGGATAATCCTCTAAGCTTGCCTTCAGCAACAACTTAAATGTTCCTATACCTGCTGAAAATACACTGTATTTTCCTGGTACAGAATCAGTTTCTCCACACCAATGTGGTCATGGTGATCCTCTGAATTCAAAATTCCTTCCTTCTCCCAGAAGTTCCTATTTCCTTTTGAACTATTTCCTGTTCTTTTTCATTGGTCAGTCCTCAGTACTTCCCTCCTATAACTGTGGTGTCCCCATTACACATTGGGTAAGTAAACAGTATCAAACAATGAGACAAGAAATAATGGGAGATGACAACACTAATGTGGTACTGCTACAATGGGAGTTTATGTACTCTCAACAAGACTATTAGGGCAGAACTAGTAAAACTCCCTGCAGCCTCTGAATCAGTTAGAACCAAAGGCTCTGAAAATTAATTGTAACTGGAATCATTACATTTACCAAAAATATTGTGAGGGACGGCCGGCATCCTTACCTGGCCAGGACACCATTAGGATGGAAGGACATTGGGAGACAGCTTACACAGGGCTTTGTCTCCTCCAGGACGCTAGATGGCAGCGAGCCCAGGCTTGGATCCCCACATCGGTGTCCACAGAGCATGCTGAGTATTGTAGTCCCAGGGAACAGTACTGTTGGGTCCTATGGGTTAGATTAAAGGAGCTGCCTACCTACATCAGGGAGCCTGAGTCGGGAGGAGGTGGACAAAGCTTGTGTTGGAGGTGTGGAGGAGGCAGCAACCGAGAGAGAGAGGGAGAAGAGAGAAGACAAAGTATTGTGGCTTTATTGTGCTTGTGCATACTTGTGGCTGTGGTGGGAAACGCTTGATTCAAAGAGTTTCCCATGAAATAAGACTCTTGTGCTTTGAAATTGTGTCCTGAGCCTGCTTGCGTTGGGTGTTTGGGGAGCTGGAATGCCCCCTACTGTACACAATATAAAAATATATAAACCAACAATTGATCAGGCTTAATAATTACATTTTGACAGTAAATCATTTTGTACATCACCTGAATTGTTTTCTTTCTGCTTTCAACCATACCAAGTGTATGATAGTTTGTAAGATTAAATCCAAAAGAAGAAGGATAAATACATTCAGAGTGTCAAAGGGATAAACAGTGAGTTCTAAAACAAGATGGAATACTCCAAAACTAGCAATACTATAGGAACTATTAAGGTATTTCTGATAACTTATACAATACAGAAAATAATAATCCATAAAAATAAGCTCATACTTCATTATGTATCCAACTTTTTTTAAGTGATTAGTTTTAAATAAAACAATGGTAATTTGAAGAAATATACAAATGCAAATGTAATAAAGAAATACAGTTAACAGCTTTTAAAAAATCTAATGACTTTAAAACAATGTCATTTTTTGGACTTAGTATGGTAATGACAGTAATCATTAAGAGATTGACTCAAAATATTGCTGATTTGTTCCTTTATTCAGTCATGTCCAAAAGAGTCAAAACTAGATAAACTCCAATGTAGTATAACAGTTCAGGTTATTCTTATATACTGTATTCAGTAGCTGTTCTTTGAGGACAGTTTCAGAATACTTACACAGATTCAAAAGTCCAAACCATTAATGGTACATACTGTACCCTATTTGCTACTAAGCATAAACTTAAAGGAATTAATCTTATCATTATATTCTGAAAGCACATAAATCCAGTTCAAGGTCTCAAGAGTTATGTCTCTGTTGGTAACAAAAGGGTGCAAGGCAAAAATTAATCCAGAAAATAACAACATAACATCTGTCTTTTGCAGTATACAATTCCACACATAGTTTCAGTCACTCATACTAAGTCAATTTAGATATCACTCAACTTAAAACAGAGTTCCAAGAGAAAATGGCCACCACTGCAGATCTGGTCACTTCCGAAATCTATGCCAAGATGTGCATTGTGGCTCACAGCCCCCACCCCTCTACACACACACTTTAAGGAGATGATTTCAGTTATCATATCCACACAGACTTTAGTTTATGTTTCGTCTGTCCATTTATTCTGTTGTCATTTATGGGTCATCTCATGATTTATGTTACAGATGGTTTCTGCTTATTCTTGTTTACTGTGTTGTTTTATTTTTAGTATGTTCTTGTTTATCAATCATTTCATACTTTTCCTTGCATCATCCCTTTATGTTATTTATGAATTTTTCTCTTGTTCTTTATATGTGAATCCAAGGGGATGGGGTCTCCTGACACTAAGGCTACTAATGCTACTTGTGGCTTGGTCCTTTATGAAAGCTTGAGGTGCTGCAGACACAGGATGGCACATTATCTAACCTGCTCTTGTTGTATAGCTTTTCTATTTTGTTTCAGTGTTTTTGTAAATTGAGTTGTTTTTCATGATTTTTGTTTGAATGTCTAGATTTTTGAAGTTAGGTCTTGTTGTAGGTTTTAAATCTTTATTTTTGTGGATTTTATTTTGTGTCCTCCTGTTTTGCTTGACCTTTGCATTTAGTTTAGTTTTTGTTTTAATATTTTCTTTTATAATTTTGGTACATTTGAAACTTGGAGTTGTTTTTCACACTGATTATTTAGCTTAATAAAATATATAAAATACATATTACTTTGTTTCCTTTGGCCAGGCATTTTAACAGTTCCCTTCTCCCATAAGTTATTATGAATGTAGGCTTCAGGCCTGTGTTTGAGTTTTTGGCCAATTTGAAACAATCAGGCCTTTTTATTCTTTTTTTTTTTTTTTTTTTGAGAGATTCATATTGTTTTCTCATATTGCTTTTAATTAACTGTGGTATTTGTTTTGGGTGTTTATTATTATCTCTTTCCCATTTTTCTTCTCTTTTCAGTATTTGTAGTAGCTGTTTATCAGTAATAGTGTTTAAGTTTAATTTCATTTATTACAAGATATTTCTCTGTGTATCTGGTCACGTCAGGTCAGGTGGGAAAGCATGCACTGGTGCAGCTCGGGATCCTGGTTGGAAATCCCCCAGGCAGACATGCAGTCCAGTCCCACCCTCTGGAAATAGCCCTCTATCTGCCACAGCCTGGTGTCACGTGGGCATCGTCTTGGCCCTGTCCAGCCACTCAGATCCTCAACAATGAGGATCCTGTGAGCCGGATCACCCTCGGGGAATTGCACCACATGGCTGTTGTGCTGTAACTGGCGCTCCCTCATGATGCAGGTAATGTGCCTCATTTGGTACTCTCTGAGCAACCGCTCATAAGGCACAAAGTCAAACCAGCGGTGCTCAAGGGTTCTCTGAAGAGACACAGTAGCAAAGGAGTTCAGTCTTCATCTCAGGTCATTGGACAGCGTTCATGTCTCGCAACCATATAGCAAGACAGGAAGCACCAGGACTCTAAAGACTTGGACCATTCGTCCTTTTGCATAGATATCGGAAGCGCAACACACCCCTTTCTAACGACCTTATGTATGAATGAACATTATTTTTGTGTTATTGCTGCATATCTTTTAGCCAGATTAGTTTGTACTTTACTGTAAAGCAAACAATTCTGTGCTCTTTGTTCAAAGTGTACTTAACAATAATATATTATTTTGAACTATGTTGAATTTTACTGCATACCTATAGTTAGACTACATTTTCAACTTATTCATCTGCTTGCTTTTACTTGACAGTAAGGTTATGGAAACTATATAAAATTAAATATGCTATGTTTTTTACAGAAATATTCTTTTTATAGTAGATGCAGTGATTTATAATTCTACACTAAACTGCACATTCTCTGATCAAAGAAGGTTGTTTATATTGCTTGTAGTTTCCTTTTGATTTCCACCTACTTGATAAATTTTTCCATTTAGACTTATAGCTATACAGTAGATGCCAAGCTTTCATTTGAATAAACTGATCTCTTGCACTTGCCTAATAAAATGCGTGCTTTTATTTATCTTTAAAAGAATGTATTATTATCTCCTCCTACAAAATTCTGGATGACTGCATGTCAGCCATTTTGAAAAATTCACTGCAAATCTGTAAAATATGAAGCATAACAGTTCAAGTGAGTACTCCATTCACACATGTAGTGATTTATTGAGGAATTGCTTTTAGGGACTTAGTTATTGGTTAGCTGAAGTGGATTAATAATTTTGGTAGTTTTGCTATTTATAGTCAGGTCCATCGAATGCAGCGAAGGGGGTCTTGAATATTGTGGTTAGACTGCTGCAGTAGTAGAAGTTAGACAACCATGGGATTAAATAGGAAATGGTGTGGTTAGTGGTGGCTCTAAAAATATCAAAGCTACAATCATTTACTCAGGAAGTTCCTCCAAGCATTGCAGTGGAAGTTGTAACAACTTTAGATATTAAATTAACCCTTACTGTCCATTTAAAGTTAGAGTCAGGAAAAGACTCAGTTATACTGAGTTGCAGCTGGACCTGTAGCTATCCCATCTTCCACAGAATGTGCAAAGAAATATTTAAGTTTTAGATCATGAATTTTCAAGTAATTATATAGACTCCTCCTACATTCCTAAACAAATTTTCCTGCTGAAATATTGAAAGCAAATAGTAAAACAGAATATCCATTGATGCTTCTTGAGACTATAATTACAGCTTATGTTTTAGTTAACTTTTTCAAGCCCAGAATGTAATAGCACATAGTGTGAAAGTGTTTACTCAAGTTAGAAAAAGGTTGCCCAGAATTGCAATGTGATTTTATTCAAGATGATTTCCAGGTGTCTGATTGCCCCATAGTTTCCATTATAAAATGCAAGGACTGGCTACGTATTTTTTATAATGTATAGAGAAAACTTAACTTTAAAACACAATTTCACATGGCTAATGGCACATATACCATCTTTATGAAATAATACCTTTGACTTTAAAATACCAAACTGGTCCTTTATTCTGTTAATGTATTTTGCATTCTCAGGGTTACATATCTTTATGCACCCATACAGTATAGTTGTATCATTGTTGTTGTCATTTCAAACTGTGCCCCAATCAGGAATCTACAGGTATTTGATCTTGGTATTTCAGACCACAAAGTTGTGTCATTGGAGCTGCCCTTTTTCTCCTCCCGTATCAAACCAAAACGACAGATCTACTTCAGAAATCTGAAGAATATCAATGTGGATGCCTTGGCCTTGGACCTTACATTTCTCTCCTCTGACTTTATCAGCTCCCTCTCTGTTGCTGACCTTGTGGATTTTTACAACCAGTCCCTGAGCAGTCTCCTGGACTTCCACACCCCTTTAACATCTAGGTCCGTCTCATTCTCGTGCTCAGCACCTTGGTATACCTGTGAGCTGCGAAAAATGAAGGCGGCTGGGCGTGTCCTTGAGCGGCGGCTCAAGGCCTCTGGGCTGACTGTCCATAAACAGGCTTACAGAGAACACATGAGAGCGTATGCAGAAGCTCTGAAGGTTGCACGGTCCAAGTTTTATTCCACCATCATCAGAAATGGCTCCAGCAACCCTAAAAAACTTTTTTCAACCATAAATCATCTTGTCAAACCTCCTTTACCTGCCCATTCTGAGACCACTGATGACAGATGCAACATGTATATCCACTTTTTTAAACAAAAAGTTGATAATATCCATTTACACCTCTCTACCAAGGATATCTTGCCCTTCCCAACTGTTGACTAATTGTCTGAGACCGTCCATCCTCTTTGCTCTTTCTCTGTTGCCACACGGGAAGAGGTGGAGGATGTCATCAGGAAAATGAAACCGTCTACTAGTTCCCTGGACCCTTTCCCCTCACCCTTGCTGAGGGCCAACATTTCTGCCATCTCTCCACTTATCACCAGGATAATAAATCAGTCCCTCCTGGCTGGCCATATTCCTTCTGCACTAAAAACTGCTGTCATCAGACCTCTACTAAAAAAATCCACCTTGGATCCTGAAGTTCTCTCCAATTATAGGCCCATCTCCAATCTTCCATTTCTCTCCAAAGTTCTGGAAAAAATAGTTGCAGCACAACTTCACGATCATCTCAAACTGAACAATCTGTTTGAAAAGTTTCAGTCTGGTTTTCGCCCTGGCCATAGCACCGAAACAGCCCTGGTCAGGGTCACCAATGATCTTCTGATGACGGCAGATACTGGTTCACCTTCACTACTTATCCTCCTTGACCTGACAGCTGCTTTTGACACAATAGACCATAACATCCTTCTTCACCGCCTGCAATACACTATTGGACTCTCAGGAATTGTTCTAAATTGGTTTACATCATACCTGACTGGCAGAACTGAGCATGTCGCCCTTGGCAGCGCAAAGTCCCACACCCACAACGTCGCCTGTGGTGTTCCACAGGGCTCTGTGCTGGGCCCTATCCTTTTTACTATCTACATGCTCCCCCTTGGAACTGTCATTGGCAGACATGGTTTATCGTTCCATTGCTATGCCGATGACACTCAGCTTTACCTCAGGACTACTCCCACCTCCTCTACTGCTCCTCTGCCAACATCTACATTGTCTACCTGCCTGGAGGAGATAGAGGCATGGATGAGGCTCAATTTTCTTCAGTTGAACAGATCCAAAACAGAAGCCATCTTAGTTGGTACATCACATCATCTTCGCTCTTCTACCATCACCAGTATTACTTTCTCTGGCCAAAATATTCCTCTTTCCACATCTGTTACTAATTTGGGTGTTAGAATGGACTCCCAACTTACTTTTGACACCCACATCAAATATCTCTGTAAGTCATCTTTTTACCATCTCAAGAACATCGCCAAACTCCGCCCATTACTCACCCTGGCAGATGCAGAGAAGCTCGTCCATGCCTTTGTCTCTTCCAGGCTGGATTACTGTAATGCACTCCTCATTGGGATTCCTGGCAAGAGTATCCAGAGACTCCAGTATATTCAGAACAGCGCTGCCAGGATCCTGATGAGGGTGCGAAAGTATGATCACATCACCCCAATCCTGAAAACCCTTCACTGGCTCCCTGTTTCATTCAGAATAGAGTACAAGGTCTCCCTTCTTACCCATCAGTGCATTTATGGACATGCCCCTCTTTATCTACAGGAACTCCTTACCCCCCATAACTCCTTACGTTCCCTCCGCTCTGTACTCACTAACACTCTTCAAGTCCCCAGAACTAAGCTCAGCAGCATGGGTGACGGGGCGTTTTCATCGGTGGCGCCGAGGCTGTGGAATGCCCTCCCTGATTACCTGAGAGCCCCACAGTCGACTGAGGCCTTTAAGCGAAACCTAAAAACTCATCTTTTTAGAAAGTCATTTTGTTAAAGTATTTTATAGACTCTTCTGTTCTTTTTTTTTATTTTATTATTCTATTTTTACTCTGTAGCACTTTGGGATTGCTAAAATATAAAGTGCAATATAAATAAAATTTATTATTATTATTATTATTATCACTTAATAGGAGTTTCCACCTGCTTTAATAATAAACACAGTATACTGAGGAATGCAAAGTCCACCCAGAACAGAAACAAAGTTGAAGTAAGACAAGGTACAAACCAAACACAAAGTCATACTGTGAAAATAGTCTTTATAAGATTTTTATGAGACATTTTAAACATGCATCATCTGAAAACACTTTCACATCAGTACTACCACCTGCATGTAGTGCTATAACCCATGTTTTTTCTAACTAAGCAGTTAACACTAGTTCATGTGAACACACCATCCAGGTTTGAAAAAGGGGCAATGGATGGAAATGCAGTTGCCAACAAAAACAAAGTGCATGCTGCAGGGTACATATAGTTGTTTTTTGCATATGTCTGTTTTTTTCCTTATTGGTATGATACAAGTACTAGCAGTTAAGTTTTTTCTTGTCAGAGGAATATTTGTGACAACTCCACTAGTCAAAGATCTAGTTGTCTTAGAATAAAATAAAAAAGGACTTGCACAATCATTACATCACTCCTTTTTATGTCTTTTCTGGCAGTGATTGGGTGATTTATAGATTCCAGAAGCAAAGCCTATAAAAAGAAAAAGCAGTAAAATGTCAAAGCTAAAAGAGAAATGGGTCCACCCAAAAACATGGCAAAGTCAAAGCCAGGCACACAAACTATCCAAAGTTCACTATGGAACTCCCAATACTCTCCCGTAAGTTGTCCCAATGAGTGGGGTCCACCCACTAATTAAACCAATAGTTGAAACACAGGTTTTTTAAAAAAAATCTTTATCAGAAACAAGGCAAAATGCATGTGGATGCAGGTATATGCATATGTATGGCTACCATTCTTATGGCATAATGATACACTACTCACAGACTTTGTCTAAAAGTATCCAGCTTTCTTTTGTATAGGTAAATTCATCCTGTTTTATTAAACTGCATGAACACAAATCAAATTTGCTTGAATCTTCCTAGCTTATTATGGTATGTTTTCCAATCAACCTTTACTAGTTAAGTGTTTTAGGATTATACAGTAAATATACCACCTGAACAGTTCAAAAATAAGTCATGTGTCATGTAAGATTATTTGTGCCAAAATCAAATGCTGTCCAAAATGTTAAGAGCAACATTTACTTCTATAGCACACTTTCATACAAAGGATGTAGCTCAAACCTTTTTGCAAGAAGACAAAGAAAAAAATGTGAAGAAAATCAAATAAGAAAGATAAAAAGAATTATTAAAGCATTACATACCCAAAATATTAAATATGGATACATTAGTACGTATTCACCTAACATACATATAAAAATGAGTATTTATTTTGCTTTAAGCCTTTAAAGATTTATTTTTAAGTCTCTAAAGAACAGACCGATGGTATGGTCAGATGGCAGGAAAAAAAAACGTAAGGAAAAATATGTAAATCTACAGAGGTTACAAGGCTGAAAGGCCTCCCAGCCCCCATTTGGCATTCTACAGCCAATGAAAGAGGAAAAGCACACAAAAGTAGTGATAAGCGAGCAGCCTGTAAAAGAACAAATAGAATTACATTTATCGAAGAAGAACCAGTTTCCTCATCCCCTCAGTATGAAGTACAAGCAAGTGATACTAGTAATTTAAGCAAACAAGACAGAAAACCAAGTTAAAGAGGTGTGTTTACAGCCGTTTTCAACTGTTCTGGCCCAGAGTATCTTTGATAATAAAGTATTCCAGATTTTTGATGAGTATGAACAGAAAGCCTCCTCACAAGTTCTTTATGCTTCACTCTCAGAATAGTAAGCAAGTCAGTGTGATAGGATGTAAGATGACATCAGACTCCAGCTAGTCACACAAACAGGGCAACAAAGAATCTTTATAAATAAAAGATTTACCAAAAATGCTGTGTGCCACAAAATTTACAAACAAAACTCAAAAACACCATGAGCACATTCACAATGAACAGCAAGGGACTGTGGGTTGTCCCAACCCTTTATAGGGGTGGGGGCAGTCCCTTTATGGTGATGAGTAGGAGGCCTTGACTCTTAGGGGCCACTCATATAACACACAGAACATAATGGAAGATACACAGCGTCACAAGAACGACAAAGAGATATTGTAAAGGTTTGGGGCAGCCACCAGTATAATATTTCCCGGATGCAAAATCGATCAAAAAGAACAGACATGTTCACACAACTGAGTCCAAAACAGAACTGACTTGCTGCCTTAAAATGGTGGCCTTTAAATGCAAATGTCATCAGGGCCAGAACCTGCAGTAATGTCATTGGTTGCCCCGGAACCGGGTGGGACTTCCTGAGAATGGTCTGCAAGGAATTGACAGAATCAGTGAACTTTGCCGCCCCCTGGTCAGGCGTGGAATTACTTTTATTCAAGCCCTTCAGTTGTCCCCTAAGCACGATTGTGTGACAAGGCTCCCCCTTAAGCCCAGGCCCCTTGGGTCAGGTGTCCTGTATCGAGAGGTCGTAAACACAAGAGAGAGCATCGGCATTGGTGTGGAGAGAGTCCTTCCGATGAATGAGCAAAAACTTATAAGGTTGCAGATCAAGAAACCACTTAGTGACTCGGGGGGGTTCGACTCCTTATGTAGGGCCATCCACTGCAAGGGTGCATGGTCTGTGACAAGTGTAAACTCACGACCAAAGAGGTAGTACCTCAACTATGTAATCGCCCATTTGATCGCAAGAGCCTCTGTTTCCACCGCCGCATAGCTGGTCTCCCGATCCATCAGTTTCTGGCTCAGGAACATGACGGGGTGTTCAGCACCATCGATGCTTTGGCTCAGCTCTGCTCCTAGGACTGTGTCTGAATCGTCCGTCTGGAGAATAAAGGGAAGCGAAAAGTTAGGTGCTTTCAAAACTGGTGCCGATGTCATGGCCTGTTTAAAGTCACTGAATGCAGCTTCTGTCATGTCGGTCCATACCACAGTGATAGGGGACCTCTTCTTTGTTAAATCACACAAGGACGAAGCTCTCTCTGAAAACCGAGGTACGAACCAGTGGTAGTACCCCGCTAAACCGAGAAATGCTTGGACATGCCGCTTGGTTCATGGACGGGGCCATTTCAAAATGGCATCTACATTAGACCACTGTGGCTTCACAGTACTACGACCCATCAGTAAGCCTAAATATTTTTTGGATTGATCCAAAGACCGGCCTCACCCAGCATCTGTAATACCACTCGGACGTGCTATAGGAGCTCCTTCCACGTGCTGGAATAGGTGATGACGTAATCCAGATAGGCAGCACTATACGTGTTATGGGGGCGAAGCACTTTGTCCACCAGACGGTGGAAAGTCGCAGGATCCCCATGTAACCCGAATGGAAAGACACAATACTGCCAGTGTCCACTAGGGGTGCAAAACGCAGTCTTGACCTTTGTGGAGTCCGTTAAAGGAACTTGCCAATACCCCTTTCTCATGTGAAGTGTGGTCAAATATTCTGCCTGTCCAAGCCACTCAAGGAGGTCGTCCACTCGAGGCATTGGATAAGCATCAAATTGGGAGACCTGACTAAGTCAACTGAAGTCATTGCAAAACCTCTAACTTCCATTGGGCTTACTAGCCAAGACTATTGGGCTGAAACAGGGACTATAACTTTCCTCTATTACTTCTAAGTCCAGAATGCACTTGATTTCAAGCTCCACTTCAGCCTTTTTTGCCTTGGGAAGATGATAGGGGTGCTCTCGGACCATAACCCTGGGTTCGGTCACAATGTCGTTCACGATCAGAGAGGTCCTTCTGGGTTTTTCATCTACCACCTCTGGGACGGACGAGATAACTGCTTCACGCTCTCGTCTCTGTCTTGTGTTTAAGTCTGACCCAAAGTTAAGTATACTTGTCTGAGCAAAAAATGAGCGGGGCTGGCCAGAGGAGGGATCGGGATCCCTTTCCTTCCACGGTTTCATTAAATTCATGTGATATATCCGCTCACTCTGCCGACAATTGGGCTGTTTCACCAAATAGTCGACGAGCCCTTTCTTCTCCTTAACTTCGTATGGTCCTTGCCAATGGGCTAGTAGTTTAGAATGGGAGGTGTTCTGCTTGCACGTCCTCCATGTAACTTTTTAATACAGGTCGAATTTTTCCAAATCTATTGCATAACTACACAATATATTCTAATATATTAGTTGAGGGAAGAGCCTCTCCTTTCCAACCTTCACTTAAAATGTCCAATATACCCCCGGGGTTGTTGTCCATATAATAATTCAAAGGGTAAGAACCCCGTTGAGGCTTGAGGGACTTCCCTGTAGGCAAAGAGAATGAGGTGGAGGAGCTGATCCCAGTTCCTCCCGTCCCCGCTTACCACCTTGCGAAGCATCTGTTTGAGAGTCTGATTAAATCTCTCAACTAAACTGTCGGTTTGAGGATGATACACCGCGGTTTTTAAGTGCTTTATTTTAAGTAACTTGGCCGTTTCCTTGAACGCCTCCGAGATAAACAGCGTCCCTTGATCCATAAGGACTTCCTTTGGGATGCCGTCTCAAAGACCCCTACCAGTTCCCGTGCAATAGCTTTAGACGTAGCTGAGCGCAATGGAACAGTTTCTGGATATTGGGTCACATAATCTACGAGGACTAATATATACTCGGGCTGAGAGCTCCAGGGGTCCCACTATATCGACCCCTATTCTCTCAAGCGGGACGTCAATTAAGGGAAGGGGAACGAGAGGAGCACAGCCCCTCTTAGGAATTTGCAGCAACTGGCACTCTGGGCAAGAGATACAAAAACGGCAAACCTCCTCGTTAATTTCCGGCCAATATAATTGGAGCTTGATACGCTCTAATGTCTTCTTGGCGTCCAGATGGCCTCCTAGGAGGTGGGCGTCTGCTAATTCACAGACCTGCTGCGAAGGTCCGTGGGATAAGCAACAACTTCCGTACCTCCCCATCATGCTCACCGACCCGCTATAATAAATCATTTTCTATAACAAAGTTGGGGCCCGTTGGAATGGCTGATGGGTGCGTTGGCCATTGACAAGTACTACTGCATTCTTTGCAGATTTCAGGCAGTTGTCATTCCATTGCTCCCTTTTAAATGAGGCCGGCGTTTCTCTAAATTGAAAACTTATTTCTAAGAGAGGATTCGATCTGTCCTCAAGGGGCAGGGAATCATCCCGATCCGTCGAGACACGATCTGATGACGTAATGGCCCGCGACAGACCGGGAACCTCCCCATCCACCTCGTGGCCCCCCGTACCTCTCTCTACCGGCTGAGTACATGGCATGGAGACAACCTGCTACATGTTATTCCCATCAGTTACTAGGCCTAAATTAGGTTTGGGAGTGTTCAGTACTACATCGCTTTTACTATTAGACCAGTCCTGCCCTAGAATCACAGCGAAAGGTGGATTTGGGAGGACTGCTACAGAGATTTTTTTAGTGACCCTCCCTGGCTGATGAAACATCAGGCAGTTTTATAGTGTCGGACATCTCTGTGTACATAAGTTATACTGGTCTTTGATTTTATCCACTGTCACAGCAGGACATACCAGCAATCAACAATGGAAATGTTGCTGCCGGAATCAAAGAGGGCTTCTACCTTAAATCCATTAACAACTACCACTCCTGTTTGAGCCACTGACGCGGGGTTTGAAAGCACACACAATCCACCTCCCTCTCTCCACTTGCATTCCACCTTGCCCCAAGTGAGTTGCACGCCCGTGGACCCAGGGACTGCGGTGCAAACTACAGTTTATATCGAGAGGGCAGATTAGTAGGGTTGTAATCGCTATAGCATCCGCTAAAGGACCGTTCTGCTCTCCCAGATTGTAAGGCTGTCCTGGATGTTTCCACGAGTCTGATGAGCTCGTTCATATTAGAAAATTCTCCCTAGACTGGCTGGGTGAAATGGTCAGGAAGGTTATTTATAAGGATAAAGCAGGCTACTTTTTTCACAATTTGAAAGGTGGAGCACTCGGAGGGTCTTAACCACTCCGCCACCGTTTCCCAAAGAGTATCAGCCTGCTCTTGGGTAGATCTCTCAGGATCCAGCTTCCATGCCTGCAAAGCCCTCACCTGCTGGTCAGGGGAAACCTCACTTTTCTCTGGGACCGTGGCCCCAGTGGGGGGGGGCAGCCCTCTCCTCCGAGAGAGCATAAGTCCCTGTCGCTTCCTCCACAGAGACCAGCCCACATCTGTGTGCCCCATAGACACTCTCCTTATGTATTTTACATGGCCCGGAACTAGACAAATGGAGCGGAGTCTGCACTGATTCTTTCCGAAATCCAGGACGAACTCCCCCACCCGGAAACTTAGCCCTGGTACTCTCCCACCTGGTCATACTTCAGGTCCAGTCCCGTTTCTTTCTGGGTTTCTTCCATCCTGCCGACTACACCACTGTCACAAGAACGACAAAGAGACATTGGAAAGGTTTGGGGCAGCCACTTGTATAATATTTCCTGGCTGCAAAATCGATCAAAAAGAACTGACATGTTCACACAACTGAGTCCAAAACAGAACCGACTTACTGCCTTAAACTGGTGGCCTTTAAATGAAAGTAGAGGAAGTCATCAGGGCTAGAGGTGGCAGTGACATCATTGGTAACCGGACGGGACTTCCCAAGAATGGCCTACAAGGAATTGAGGGAGAGAATCTGTGCACTTTGCCGCCCCTGGTCAGGCATGGAATTACTTTTATTCAAGCCCTTTAGTTGTCCCCTAAGCGCACGTGTTTGAGAACAGATACATAGAAATTAAATGACCAACAATTTTAACATAATCAAAGAAATCAATAATAAACAAAAAAAGACTTTAAAAAGGTATTTTTACCCTGGCAAAGAGAGGAGCCCTGGCTGAAATATGGCATATTTCATAATATAACATATATCATAATTTAAAGCATATCAACCAAATGATCAATTGCTTGCACTATGTCACACAATTTTAGTGTCAACTTAAAACACAATTCAAAGCTTATTGCATTTTAATTCATGTCTATATATCATGCGTCATAACTAAAAGAAAAGCAAACATTGGATTGTGCTTAGCAGCTACTGAACTACTGAAAATAATTTTTTGGAATTTATTAAAATTTTGACATATGAAATCACAGTTTTGTGTTTTGTTTGGCTGAGACATATTGTTATTATTCAGGCCTGAAACATCAAGAAAAAAGAAAAAATAATAATAATTAAGGACTAAGGCCTAAAATCTCGATATGGATAGGGGAACTGCCAAACCCTTGGCCCACAAATAACAAAGCCTGACTTACTAGTTAATTTGTTCTATGTATTTATGTATTTATTTATTTATTTATTTAGATAGATAGATAGATAGATAGATGCATTTAGCCAGTAGCTTTTCTTGACACAACTAAGCCAAAAAGGATTTCAAAAATTCAAAAAGGAATAAAAAATAAATATTCAAAAAATAAATCTCCAAAGAACACAAAAGAGCAAATTATTAAAACTATTACAACATGTATCACAGAAACAAGAGTGTTAAGTCTAAAAAAAATCAATCAGTCAGACAAAGCAAAAAGTCACAAAGTCCAAAGGTTGAAATCAAAGGCCACAAACCTAACAAACAAACACTCAGGAAACAGAAAAAGAGAACTAAAAAACTAATACCAGAGCAATTGCCTGCAGTATGTTGAAAAATCAGGAGGCCACACCATGCACCCCCCCCCCCCCCCAAAAAAAAGGGACAATACACAAACTAACACAAAAAACAAACTAAAGGGTTATTATTAAAAGACAAAAGATGTATTGTGAAATGGTTCAAACAAAAAAAAAACACTTAAGGAATAATAAATATAAATGAAAAAATGTCAAAAACCTGTTTCATCTATACTAATAAAAGGCAAAGCCCTCACTGACTCACTGACTCACTGACTGACTGACTGACTGACTGACTCATCACTAATTCTCCAACTTCCCGTGTAGGTAGAAGGCTGAAATTTGGCAGGCTCATTCCTTACAGCTTACTTACAAAAGTTAGGCAGGTTTCATTTCGAAATTCTACACGTAATGGTCATAACTGGAACCTGTTTGACTGACTCACTCATCACTAATTCTCCAACTTCCCGTGTAGGTAGAAGGCTGAAATTTGGCAGGCTCATTCCTTACAGCTTACTTACAAAAGTTAGGCAGGTTTCATTTCGAAATTCTATGCATAATGGTCATAACTGGAACCTGTTTTCTGTCCATATATTCTAATGGAGGAGGCGGAGTCACGTATCGCGTCATCACGTATTACGCCTCCTACGTAATCACGTGAACTGAAAACGAGGAAGAGATTTACAGCACAAGTCAAACGCGGGAACGAAGGTAAATGACGTTAATTGTTGAGTGTCTTTTAATACTGTGTAAGCATACATATTAACACATGTGCAATTAAACGTATGCATTTACGGGGTGATTTCTCAGGCTTAAAAGCTCGCCTTTTATTAAAAAGGTAAATGCAAATTCTTTTCATTCTGAAGGGCACAAACCACGTTAGATTTCAGCCGTTAAACGCGCAAATATGTCAGTACACCAGATAAATAAGCGCAACATATTATCAGTTGTATTGTATGCTTACAATACATATAGAAATGTGTTAATCGTTAACTAATATTATGGGATGGTGTTTTTCGACTCGCGCCTTGATTTAAACAATTGCATGTCTTGGTGGGTTTGCGTAGCTTATTGTCAATATCTTTACACCTCTTTTTAAGACTTAATTTAAAAAGGTTTTCTTTTCTTCTTAATTAAAATTTAAAAGCAATACTTCACCGCTGCGAAGCCCCTCTAGCGCTGACGTCCGAGGTTCGATTACCGTAAGCGAGTGCAGTGAGTGTGTACGCCTGATGAGCCAAGAATAAGGGGGAAAGACGTGTCGCGTACTCTTTGCATTATTTGACAGAAAACTATTTTCATCCATTCTATGATCTGCTTCTCACAACTGAAGGCACAGTGGCTGATGTTACCTGACTTGCTGGCCAACCATAAGCGTTACCTGGTAGGTAACCACCCACTCACTTCACTCCCTTACGGGAATCGAACCTCGGACGTCAGCGCTAGAGGCGAAGCCCCTAAAATTGCGCCACGGCGTGTGGTTCGTTTATTTGACAGCATGTAGATCGGGGTAATTACATTCATGGCATTCGTAGTCTGATTCACAATCTGATTGTATGGGTGGTTACCTACCAGGTAACGCTTATGGTTAGCCAGCAAGTCAGCTCGAAGTGATCACTCGAGTGAAGGCAGCTTCACAAAAAAACAGATCCTTAACAAACTGTTATTGGTATATTTTCCCTCAATTTTAAAAGGTTTTCTTTCTTCTTAATAAAAATTTAAAAGCAGTACTTCGCCGGTGCGAAGCGCGGGGATTTGAGCGACTGACGCATACAGACATATTCATGAGTGCAGGTACTTCGGAAAGAAAGCACCGTGTAAACCTAAACTTTAAATTAAGTTCATAGACCTACAAAAGGTTGCCATTGATTTGAGGCAAGATTGCTTTTCTCATGTACAACTATACGTTGCATTCTTAACAGTAAGCTTGCACAGCTTGGTCATATTACAACCTGAGTGCTGAACTGACAACGTCGTATACAAACAGAACTATAACAATCGTAATAAACAAACAAAAAAAAAAGCGAAGAACCCCTTGGATTTAATAAAAAGGCTCCTTCCTTGGCGAAGCAAGGAAAAAGGAAGACCTTATATGGCGTTCGTTTATAAAACAGCGGAAAAGCTGTGTTAAGGCTGCTTCACAAAAAAACAGATCTTTAACAAATTGCTATTGGGATATTTTCTTCTTAATAAAAATTTAAAAGCAGTACTTCGTGGGGATTTAGATATAGATATAGATATATATATATATAGATATATATATATATATATATATATATATAGATATATATATATATATATATATATATATATATATATATATATATATATATATATATATATATACATATATAGATATATATAGATATAAATATATAGATATAGATATTTGCAGTTGGAGATCCACGAAGGGAGGAAAAAAAAAACGAATCACGTATCATAAAATAATTTTATTCCTGAACTTTCAACCCCTATCAGGGATCTTCATCAGAGGATAATGCTTAGACTTACAAGAATCAAAGGCAATATATAGCAAAACATTCAGTGGGGGGTTGGGGGTTTGGGTTAATGGGGCCGGTGGGTGGAGGTGACTAAGTCAGTATATAGATATATATAGATATAGATATATATATGTATGTATGTCTATATATATATATATATATATATATATATATATATATATATATATATATATATATATATATATATATGTAAGCTTATAAGTACTGCCTTACTTCTCTTTAAGAAAGGAAGATGTAATGATACTTGATTTAAACGATTCCATGTCTTGGTGGGTTTGCGTAGCTTATTGTCAATATCTTTACACCTGTTTTTAAGACTTATTGACTGAAACGGGCTTTCACGAAAAAAGTGATGGCTTTGCTACAGGATACACCCTCCACAAGTTAAGCAAGTAAAACTAAAAGTGTATTTTTCTGTTTTATTTAAACCTTTTAAGTTTGTATGCATAGCCCCATTTGGCTGTTTTACTTTTTTTTTTCTTTCTTCAGTAATATTTAATCTCCTTAAAGAAAAAGAACATATGCATTTTACTTTTTTTGTATCTCTTTAGTAATATTTTAGTGTAAATGGATAACCAGTATTTAAACCTTTTATGTTACTTTATAAAGTTATTTTACACAATGTTGAAAAATTAATAAGAAAGCTACATATTTTGGCAGCTGCTGCTTTAATTTTAAATGAAATGAAAAAAGCTCTCCAAGAGAAAACCTCAATGAAGAAGAAACAGTTTGCACTATCTAAAAAGGAGAAACCCTCATTTATAAAGGTTTGCTGCAGATGACTTAACTGAAAATAAATCAATACTTCCTATGTGTATAATACATATTTATCTATTTTACTTATGCCTTTATTCCACCAACTTGCAACATCTGAGGTACAATTTGTTACATTACTTTTGTTTTTTGCAGCACAGGCAGGTGAAGTGACTTCCTCAGGGTCACACAGTGGTGTCAGTACCAGGATTTGAACTGACAAGCTCCGGGTTTGCTGAAATATTACTGAAGAAAGAAAAAAAACGAAAACGGACAAATAGGGCTATGCATACAAATGTCCATCCATCCATTATCCAACCCGCTATATCCTAAATACAGGAGCCAATAAGTAGATATGTATATATACAGTATATTATATATATATATATATATATATATATATATATATATATATATATATATATATATATATATGTGAATATGTATGTATGTATATATGTATGTCTATATTTATATGAATATATATATATGTAGATATGTAAATTTGTATATGTATATATATATATGTATATGTGGATGTGTATATATATGTATATTTAGATATGTGTATATGTAGATATGTATATATATGTATATATGTTTATGTATATATATATGTTTACATAACCTCTTTAACACACTACTTCTCCGCTGCGAAGCGCGGGTATTTTGCTAGTTCTACCATAAAATAATATAGAAAAAATACAAAAATAAACAGTGTCACACATGTGCGCTTAGGAGGCAGTCAACAAGCTCGGAGGTGAGCGATATATTGTTTGACAGGGGTTTGAATTGTGGTACTGATATCTCTCTCTCTACCTTTACAGAACCAAAGAGAAATAATAATAATACACAATCACTATCAACAATCCCGATACCTGAAAATGGCTCCGCAACAGTAACTTCTTCAGAATCAACATCACTTCCGACTCCCGCAGATGGTGCCACTTCTGGTCCCTCGATGATGATGTCACTTTCCGGCCAGTACTGATGATGTCACTTCCGGCCAATCCTGGTGACGTCACTTCCGGTTCCGCAATAATGATGTCACTTCCGGTCAGCTCAGATGACATCATTTCCGTTGCCAGCTAACTTCCTGCCAACTCATTTCCTGTAGCTATTTTTCTGTATATAAACGATCCTCTCAACACTATTCGGGGTCGATTGTTTGATATATATTTCAATTTATTTTGACCAATTTTGATTCCAGACATTATACTGGGCAATTCCCCAAATCTTTTCAATGTGTTATTGACCTTTATTATCACAATTGGCGTAGCTTGCAGGATACAGTGTTCCAGGATGTCAGAGGGAATGGACCTAAACACCGTTCTCACCACCATGATGGCAGAACTGAGACAAGTAAAAATACAGCTAGGTGATACAAGGACCAGAATGGCGGAATCTGAAGCGTGGGCAGCGGCGGTGGTAAGAGCGGAGACTTCGCTGTCTTATATTCCACCTCAGTTAACTCATTTGACTGAGGGGTATGATGTAGAATTATATTTTTTAATTTTTGAAAGAACCGCCAAACGTAACGCATGGCTGCCAGCGGAGTGGGCGTACATTCTGGCATCCTATCTGAAAGGAGAAGCGCAGAGAGCTTATTATGACCTTACTGAGGAGCAGGCCACTAACTACGACATACTTAAAAAGGAGGTTTTTAAACACAACGGTGTATCTGCTGCATAGCAGGCGAGAGAATGGCAAAACTGGAGGTTTGATCCAGAGCGATCAGTCCGTACCCAAGTATATGAGGTATGGGGCAAAGTGGGCTGCTGGCTAAGGCCAGATGTAAATAGCACCCAGCGTATGGCCGAGTTACTTATCGTAGAAACCTTCATCAATGCTCTCCCCGAACAACTCGCCCAGCAGGTCTGCAAACAGGAGGTAACCTCCATGCATAACCTCATTGAGGTAGTCGAGCGACACTGGGCAGTCTGCAAATCGGACAGGTCAGAACGGTCCTCTCGCCAATCCCAACAGGTTCGTGTACCTTATTCTGAGCCCACCCGTCCTCCTTCCGAAGTCTCTGCTCAAAAAAAAGAAAAACCCTCTTCACTGTTTCAAGTGTGGGGGGGTTGGTCATATGTTTACCGCTTGCCCTACTCCGCAGCCCATGGACTGTTCACTAGGAAAGGGAGAGAGGTACTGTGCTGTAATCAATCCTTTGTCTTTTCCTTATACAGGAGTAGTAATCCTTAATGGCTATAGAGTGACCGCGATGTTTGATTCCGGGAGTAACATTTCCATTGTTGCTCACCGTTATGTTTTACTGCAACAATGGTTAAATAGCAAGATCAGTCTGAAATGTATTCACGGGGAAACTCGTTATTACACAGCCGCCTCATGTGTCATATCAGTGGATAACGTAAGGAAAAGCACGGTAGTGGTGGTTATGCCTGATCCACCTTATCCAGTGATACTAGGGCGGGACTGGTCTAACAATAACTGTGGTGGAAACATTTCTACTCCTTTAATAAATGAGGGCTTGGTTATGGATAGGGAAGACGCTAGTCTGACTGCCTCCATGCTGTGTATTAGGTCCCTTACACCCGTTACAGCCATATTATCAAACGGAGATGAAGGTCCTTCAGGCACTTTGAGAGGCACACCACCTCCCGAAGGACCCGAACGGACTGAAACTCCGCCCCTTGAGGTCGCTCAAGACCTCATTCATGAATCAGCTTCACAATTTAAATTTACACCTTCTTCGTTTAAAAGGGAACAATGGAATGATGACTCCTAACAGTTTGCAAGAAATGCAGTAGTTTCAGTAAACGGACATATGTCCTTAGATCCACCACCACAAATGCCCTAATTAAAAATGATTTATTGTATCGTGTGGCAGAGCATGAGGGAGAAAGAATAACATTGCTGCTAATTCCACGCACTTATCATCATCAGGTGTGTGAATTAGCGCATGCTCATCTACTTGGAGCCCATTTAAGGACCGAAAAAACATTAGAACTAATTAAGTTCAGATTTCATTGGCCAGGAATAAATGAGGAGGTCAGACGTTTCTGTACTTCATGTCCAGAATATCAGATCCGTCAGATTCCTAGGAGGGACCATGCTCCTCTTATTCCTCTACCCCTAATTGATGTCCCGTTTGAAAGGATCGGCGTGGATCTCGTGGGACCCTTAGAGCCCTCATTGCGTGGTCATAAATACATATTACTCATGATAGATTATGCCACACGATTTCCAGAAGCTGTTCCCCTGCGCTCAGCAACCTCTAAAATAATCACATGGGAATTAGTAGGGATTTTCGCTCGTGTTGGGATTCCCAAGGAGGTATTAACAAACCAAGGAACTTCTTTCACGTCGGAGACATTCAGGGAGGTTGCTAGGTTACTGCAAATTAAGCATCTATAAACATCGGTCTATCATCCTCAAAGTGATGGATTGGTAGAATTATTTAATCAAACACTTAAAAAGATGTTACGCAAGGTAGTTAGCGAGGATGGAAGGAACTGGGATCAGTTACTCCCTCTCGTGTTCCTTGCATATCAGGAAGTCCCACAGACCTCAACGGGCTTTTCTCCCTTTGAACTCCTTTATGGAAGACAGCCCCGAGGTCTATTGAATATGCTAAAAGAAGGTTGGGAAGAGGAGGTCCTTCCCATCCTCTAATATATTGGAATATATCGCACAGTTACGCGATAGATTAGACAAAATTAGGCCGGTACTTAAAGAACATGTAGAAAAAGCTCAAGCAGCGCAGGCGCGATATTATAATCGAAACACCACCCTCTGGGAATTCCACCCGGGGGATCGTGTGATGGTGCTTGCCCCTACTTCCCACTCCAAATTACTGGCACATTGGCGAGCGTGTCTATCATATCAATTTGCTGAAACCATGGAAGGATAGAGAGGCGGAGCCTCCCTCCAGTATGCCACGCTCCCTTTTCGTAGAACATAAACCCCTTAATTTCGGATCTAATTTGTCATGGAGGCAACAACAAGAGCTGGAAAATGCCATATTGTCCATACCAGAAGTAATAAGCAAGCAACCAGGTTGCACTACGCTGATTGAACATGATATAGTAACTGACCCAGGTGTGGTTGTCAGAGAGCGCCCATATAGACTTCCCGAAGCAAAGAAGGCAAAAGTGGAATTGCAAATTAGATGGATGCTAGAATTGGGCATTATTGAGGAAAGTTACAGCCCCTGGTCCAGTCCAATCGTCTTAGTTTCTAAGCCTGATGGCTTGTGGAGGTTCTGTAACGACTTCCGACGACTCAACCAGGTGTGCAAGTTTGATGCTTATCCGATACCTCGAGTGGATGATCTCCTCAAAAGGCTGGGAAATGCTCAATTTCTAACTACACTTGATATGACGAAAGGGTACTGGCAAATTCCCTTAACAGCCTCCGCTAAGGAAAAAAACGCCTTTAGTACACCTAGTGGGCACTGGCAATACAGGGTCCTTCCCTTTGGTTTGCACGGGGCACCTGTGACATTTCAGCATCTGGTGGATACACTGTTACGGCCCCACAATTCCTACAGTGCCACCTACCTGGATGACGTAGTCATCTGTTCTGGCACATGGAAGGATCATGTACGGCAGGTTATGGCAGTCCTAGCCACACTAGCACAAGCCTGGCTGTGAATCAACCCAAAGAAATGTTTCTTTGGATTGAACAAAGTCAAATATTTAGGCTACCTGGTGGGTGGTGGTTCAGTACAACCTCAGTGTTCTAAAATTGACGCCATCATTAAATGGCCCCGTCCGATTACTAAGAGACAAATACAGGCTTTCTTGTGATTAGGGGCTCCTCTTAAAGTGGTGTGGGATGATAATACTGAAGCTGCATTTTGTGACTTAAAACTGGCACTTATGTCAGCATCTATTCTAAAATTTCCTAACTTTTCTTATCCTTTCATCCTCCAGACCAATGCATCGGACACAGGATTGGGTGCCATGTTGAGCCAATGCATCGATGGTGCTGAACACCCCGTGATGTACCTCAGCCGGAAACTGTTGGATAGGGAGACCAGGTATGCGGCGGTGGAACGAGAGGCTTTGGCTATTAAGTGGGCTGTGACGCAACTTCCATACTACCTGCTGGGACGGGAGTTTACTCTGGTGACGGACCAAGCAGTGGGTGGCTCTGAGTCGGGAGTCAAACCCTCGTGTCACTAGGTGGTTTTTGGAATTACAACCTTACAGGTTCAGAGTCACTTATCGTTGAGGATCTCTTCAAGCCAACGCTGACGCCCTCTCCCGGACCTATGACCTCTCGGTTCAGGCCGCCTGACCCGATGGGTCTGAGATGAGGGGAGGGTCATGTCACACACATGTGCTTAGGAGGCAGTCAACAAGCCCGGAGGTGAGTGATATATTGTCCAACAGGGTTGAATTGTGGTACTGATATCTCTCTCTCTCTACCTTTACAGTACCAAAGTGGAAAAATAATAATACACAATCACCATCAACAATCCCGATACCTGAAAATGGCTCTGCAACAATAACTTCTTCAGAATCAACATCACTTCCGACTCCCACAGATGACATCACTTTCCGGTCCCTCGATGATACATCACTTCCAGCCAGTACTGATGACATCACTTCCGGCCAGCTCAGATGACGTAATTTCTGTTGCCAGCTAACTTCCTGCCAACTCATTTCCTATAGCCATTTTACTGTATAAAAATGATCCTCTCAGCACTATTGGGGGTCGAATTTTTGATATATATTTCAATTTACTTTGACCAATTTTGATTCCAGACATTATACAAGGCAATTCCCCAAATCTTTTCAACGTATTATTGACCTTTATTATCACAACAGGAAACTATGACCAATGGTATTCCACAAAACATCCTTATGAAACTGAGACTTAGATGAGTCTCACTTCAATAAGCCTCTTTTTCAAATCCAGGCAAAATTGGTTCCGTAACCAC
Source organism: Erpetoichthys calabaricus (assembly GCF_900747795.2). Taxonomy (NCBI): domain Eukaryota; kingdom Metazoa; phylum Chordata; class Cladistia; order Polypteriformes; family Polypteridae; genus Erpetoichthys; species Erpetoichthys calabaricus. The sequence goes on along the minus strand of NC_041400.2, from coordinate 68,262,172 downwards.
AAAGTGTTTCTCGTTAACTCAAGTACTAGGGTGCTGTACCGTGTTAGCCATTATGAATGTAGAGAAAAGCCAAGCAAAATGACACCTTTTATTGGCTAACTAGAAAGATTACAATATGCAAGCTTTCGAGGCAACTCAGGCCCCTTCTTCAGGCAAGATGTAATCCAGCCTTACATCTTGCCTGAAGAAGGGGCCTGAGTTGCCTCGAAAGCTTGCATATTGTAATCTTTCTAGTTAGCCAATAAAAGGTGTCATTTTGCTTGGCTTTTCGTTAACTCAAGATATTTAGGCAATCCACAATTATGCACGCACTCATCATATTTAAGCAGCCTGAAAAAGAAAGCACAAAGGAGAGGCTCAATGTGAAGACTGAGTAACAATGACTGTATATATATGAATATGATAGTGTATTATAGGACAGCTTGGAAAAGTCTACAGTTTAATTTAATTGTCTTAAAATAAAAGCCCTGGCTCACAGACGATTACACTATTTCTGTAGCAATTCTGGCACCATAAAAGAGTGAAATAGGTGAGACCTTCAAAAAGACCCACAAAACAGGCCAGAATCCTAAATCACCTACTCCAATGTAGGTCTCTTCCAGGCAATCCTGACCCTAGGGAACTAGGGTACTTTGAGTATGTCCAGGCCTCAAAACAGGGAACTGGCTTTTAAAGTTTAAAAAAACAACAAGAGTCTCAGATATCTCAAACATTTCTCACAAGAATGAAAACTTAAAGCTCTGGCTTGTACAGAAACAATTCCCTCAAGGACCTTAAAAAAACAAATCAGGGTTTATTCATTAAACAGAAAAATAAAAGAAAATACTTAAAAGAGCAAAAACGAGTTGCCTGAAAGGTGAAATGCAGAAATCAAAATTGAAGAAGAAAAGATAAAAAGCAAAAAAAATTGAAAAAAACAGGAGAAGCAACTATTGTATATTCAAAATGTCACCTCCAAGAAGAAACCAAAAAAGCAAATCAAAACAAACTTAAAAAACAAAGAACCACAACCCAAGGACAGATAAAAAAAATCAAAAACAGAAAACAAGAACTTATAAGTAAATCCAAGAAAAGGGATCCAAACAACACAAGCAGGAGTCAACGTCTCAGCACTGTCTTAAAGCATATCTGCCCTTTACTTAAGCTACATGCAGCCACAGCTGCAGTTTTAGGGGGACCTGCCACCTTAGGCTCAACATACAAAGAACAAGGAGAATATTTTACCGATTTTTTTACTGTTGCCATTGAACTTCTCACTATCTGGTTGAATAACCAATCAGAGATTTGGGAATGGTAAGAAAAGGAGTTGAACCAAAATTATTTATGGAGATGACATGATATTTTTAATTACTGACTCATACTCATTTCTTCCAAAATATCTTAACATAATTTATAACACTACTTATTCAGTAATTGGTGCACATGACAAAAATTACCAGATTAACCTACATGGTTTCCATATGTACTACTGTAAATGTCACGACAAGTTTTCCAGAGTTCTATAGTTCAACAATAATTTGAAGAAAACCATATTATTTCCTTATTCTAACACAGTTTTACTTAACTCTTTTAGCAGTTCAATTACCTAGTATTGACAAGGATCCACTGATCAAAATGTAGATTTGGCAACATAATGGAATGTGTTAAATAAGACCTCATCAACGGGTCATGTTTTCATCTCACATTAGCTGGAAAATTAGTATTGTTAAAATAAACATATTCCCAAATATCCAGAATAAATTAAACTTTATCTTTGCAATTTATTTTTTGCCATTTTATTACTATGTTGCTTTGATTTCCAGGGGACAGCAATGTGCATGTGCCATCATGGAAGTTATATTTCTAAACTGAAACCGCATATACTTTTATGTTTGAACTTGAACAACTGTTTCTCAAATGTAACTTTCAAAACATTTTTTCTTAATATTCAAGTACCAGCTTTCCTAACTGTCTCTCATGTAGTAATTATACCTTCTTTGTAGGGCAAAGTGACCATTGCTTATTTTGCTAGGCTTTTAGTGGTACACATGGTCTGTAGGACAAGGACAGTAGATTTAGAAGGTAAGCCAACTAAACTCTCACCTGCATTCCAGGGTGAATACTAAGTGAACGGATGAACTGTGGGCGGCACGGTGGCACAGTGGTAGTGCCTCGCAGTAATGGAGACCTGGGTTCACTTCCCGGGTCCTCCCTGCATGGAGTTTGCATGTTCTCCCTGTGTCTGCGTTGGTTTCCTCCAGGTGCTCCGGTTTCCTCCCATAGTCCAAAGACATGCAGATTAGGTGAACTGGCGATCTTAAATTTCCCCTTGTGTGTGCTTGGTGTGTGCGTGTGTGTGTGTGTGTGTGTACCCTGTGGTGGGCTGGATTTGTTCCTGCCTTGCGCGCTGTGATGACTGGGATTGGCTCCAGCACACCCCCATGACCCTGTGTTAGGATAACATGTTAGTAATAAAAATATAGATATGATGACTGACTGACTGGCTGACTGGATTAACTGCAGCTCTACCAACAGTTTGTCCAGCCCTGTACTTCATCTGATAAAAAGGGTATTTATCATGTCTATAGAGACTTCTTTGGGCAAAAATGCTTCCCAAAGGACATTCATTTAGGTGTGTAATCTGAAAACTGTAATGCACATATAAGCAGGCTGTAGTCCTGTAACTAGAGTGGACATGGATCCAATCAACAAAGGTTAAACTTTCCTTTAAAACTAGAGGCATTTATTTCTTCTGTCTCTTTGGAGTAGGAAGCCACCCACTCTGCTCGGTTCAAAAAGCTCACAAACTTTTCATTGGCCTGGAAGCTACTCTGAATAAACTCTTGGACTTGAAAGTTCTGAACCCACTCTAAGATCTACTCTTCCAAACCAAGCTTGGTGCCAATGATTGAGCCCAGTCTAAGACTAAGAAGCAGCATTTCTTCAAGAAAGGAACTTTAGCAACTAAATTATTTTGTCAGAAAGAGTAATATCTTCCCCTATTACATGACAGAAGACATAGCCAACAGCTTAACAGAAAGTTGGGAAAGGCCACAATACACGATAGGAGAAGGACCACTTAGAAAACATAATGATTGCGCTCCAGTGCATGCAGAGTCCTCCATTTTAACCTAGCAGAATAAGATGCAACTACGCACAGCGATGGACATCATGCGTAAAGACTTGGTATCATAATAAGCTGTTTATTTGTGCCTATATAAATTAGAATTCTAAATAGCTAATAAACAGTCAGCTAATGCCCTCCCTTCTTATATTTGACTGTATAACTAACTCATGGCTGTGGCATGTAAACATCTAAGCTTTTACAATCCTTTAACTACATTGGAAACAAAAGCCTTAAATCACAACATATCAATTTAGCCTTCTCTAACTGAGGGCAGTACATTAGAGCAGGATAATTTGAGTGTGATGTTGTGCTATAATTCCATAAGTGAAATGCTAAATTGGAAACCTTGTAAAACCAAGAAACCTAGAAAAGTAAATAAACTAAGAATAGCCAGCCCCGTTTGAGTTGCATTTATCTAACTAGCCAGTCTAGTCTGTCTTGTATCCTATCTTTATATATAACTAGACAAAGAGCCCGTTCCGACAACTTAAGATGAAACAGGTACGAGTGGAATAGTAATAAGTATAAGCACCACAAACCTGATATAGGTGTATTGAATTAATGCGTAATTGAATCAGAATGTGTAATTAGGCCTCGAGCTGTAGTCGAAATCGCCTTTCAGGCCTCTAGAGCTTTAATCAAAGTCGCCTTCTCTTTGAATTTTTGCGGCCGTAAATCTGCCGCCTGCCGCGATGTTGGGGTTGGATGTCAGTCGAAGTCGCCTTTCTCTTTGAATTTTCGCGGCCGTAAATCCGCCGCCTACCGCGATGTCGGTCTCATAAGGTTTTTCGGGCATCTGCGCAGAAGGCGACTGCGCATTCGGCTTCAGACGGACGTGAGTGAGTGAGTGAGTGAGTGAGTGAGTGAGTGAGTGAGTGAGTGAGTGAGTGAGTGAGTGAGTGAGTGAGTGAGTGAGTGAGTAAGGAGGCTGGCGAATTATGTATTAAGATATGCTACCGCGGCTGTTCATTTGTCTGTCCAGGATTTTAAATCACCTGTAGTTCGCAAACCGTTTGAACTATTAACCTGAAATTTAGAACACATATACTACGTAACGTCTACTATCCACTTTCGGGGTGATGATTGACCTCTAAGGTTATTCCGCTTTTTATTTTATTTTATCGTAGAATCAATTCTTGGCAGCCACCAGCAGGGCGACCATATGGCGCATGTGTACGGGCGCTGTTCTCATCCCTTTGTTGTCACTTCCCCTACCTCTTTTTTATCTTAAATCATTCTTGAGGCAGGTTGAAGACTTAAATGCCAGCTTAAGTGAAAAATTAAATAAAACGTACTAAGTGATTACAACACAAACACTGCCTTAATCAGTTTTAACACAAAAAGATGCAAACGAAAGAAGAGAAGAAGTGGGCCGCTAGGGTGGAGAAAAGAAGAGCTGCTCAGGAAGCAGCAGTGCATCAACCTCTGAGCAAACGAATGCTAAACGTACAGAGAAACAGTCTGAAAACTATTAGTGCTCAAGTCAAGTGTGTTCACTGCACGTTATTGTGCAGTGTGCCATTACTGGTCTTCTATATTGATATATAATTAACTATATTATTTGTATAATTCTTTTGTTTATCAGGAAATTGTATTATTATGTTTCTTAAAATGAGTGTGCTTCAGTTATGCTGATATAAGTCTAATGGCTGGAAACCCCATCAGAAGAAAAAGTAAGAAAAATAAAACGGTGCCAGACCAAATTATCTAATTAATCGTTGGCATTGCCAGAAACAATATCTATAATTAATTAACTGATTTATTGATTGATTTTCTTCTCACACCACCTTTGCACAAACTGTCATGATACAATGGGAATAGGATGACTTGTTTTACTTAAAACTGAAAAAAATCACTTGATGAGTAACTGTTTAAAAGTGCTTTACAACCTGGCAAACCTTTTGCATTTCTGTCTTCATTTAACATGCAGAGCATGATGAACCATTCCTATCGTTTTGGATATTTAAGTACTGTGAGTGGTACTTTCATACTAAATCTTTTTTTTTTTTTCTTTTTCTGCTCTGTATTTAGATGGCAGAGTGTATGTTCTGGTTTGAATAAGATGCAGCATCATACAATTAAAAATTCTTAAAAAGTTTCAAAAGTTTGAAATATGTTCATTGTGATTAAGTTATAAATAATCATTGCAATTTTTAAAAAAGAATGCAACATGTCATTCTTATGTACAGTATTGTAACTTCTCACTTAATAGCATCACGAAATTCACGCAATCCTCAAAGCTAGTTATATCTGTATTACACTTGTGCATACCCCCAAATGCCAAGAGGTTGACAGGGGCACAACCAGGACAGTGCAGTATATGCATAAGACCTACTTAGAGCCATGTGAAGAAACAGCCAAATCTGGCAGAAGGAAAGGTCCTTCACAATGGAAAACACGGTGTGCTAGGGGACACCATGCCCTATACGTTTGTTGGTTTTCCTAGAAAAGCAATAGTTTGGGGCCTCAATGTGAGAGAGAGAACGAGCGAAGCAACCAGCTTTTGAAAGGTAAGCCTCACCATCTCCATAAAAAGTCACTGAGACCAGGGAGGAAACACTAGAGGGGGCAACACTTCCTGATTACTAGACGACACAGTCCCAGGGATACTTGTAGTGGACCAAGCAACATGTCTGACACAGAACATGGCTGCTTTGGAGACTTGGCCCTTTAAGGCCAAAGTAAGGCTCAGAGGTATAAGGGCAAAAGGAAATATAAAAGGTTTTCTAACTTAGCGTCCCTGGAGCTTGCTGCATGCCCCATGACTCAGGCAGGGTACTCCCAAGAATGGGGTTTAAAGGCGTCTAATAGCTATTGATGATTTGAGTGTAGAGTCAGAAAGAGAATGACATAAATGCTTAAATGACAGAAGGATTAGAAGCCACTTTCTTAAAATAGGGATAATGAAAAAACAGGTAAAAGGAGTACTTTTATAGCACTTTGTGGTTGGCAAGCCAGTGCACTGAGGTTCAATACCTGCTTAGTCAGACCCAGGACAGCATGAAGTTTTGACATGCTACCTTTCTTTTGAGATTTTTTTGTTAAAGGTGTGGTTTTTATATACTTTTTGCTTCCTGTGTGGTATTCTGGCAGCCAAGAGAATCTCTTCCTATTATTGAGTGAACCTCTTTCTGACTTCTATCCATTTGGGTGTGTTTTTGACTTATATGAGTTCAACAAAAATAAAAGAAAAACAGTTTTTCAGGATAACATGTTAATGATTATATGTGGCACTATTATTTGCTCATTTATTTTATTACTGCTCCAATAAATCACTCATTTTCTTTCCTTTTCTAGTGCAACTAATTAAACACAACAAGAACAGAAAATGATTGTTCTGTATTAATTTGGTTTGTGGTTATCACAACTTTCTAATAGCCAGTTTTGTTAAAGAGCTTCTTTTGAATAGCCTTAGAGCTCCACTTAGTGGTCATTCTTTATACTAGTGGTAAAATACAGAAAAGAAAAAAAATACTGAAAAAAAGAGAAACAGTGACACTAACTGGACAAATGATTACTGACATCAAGCATGAAATGCAGGGGAGGAAAAGACATTCATCCATCCATCCATTATCCAACCCGCTATATCCTATCTATCCTATCTGCATGTCTTTGGACTGTGGGAGGAAACCGGAGTACCTGGAGGAAACCCACGCAGACACGGGGAGAACATGCAAACTCCACGCAGGCAGGATCCGGGAAGCAAGGAAAAGACATTCACTTTCCCAAATTTCTGTTTCTGTTACACTTTGTATAGTGCCTTCTAGTCTCTGCCACTTGGCAGAAGGTTTTATTTACTGTGCAAATGAACCACTGCCTGGCACTGTGAAAATAGCATATTTTTCTTGTGTCTGCAAATTGTTTTTTTTCCCTGGGTATTCCAGTTGTCAGTCCATACCCAAATATGTGCTAATTTGTGGATTCAAAATTAACCCTGTACACATGAGAGTGGGTGTGTACAAATGTGTATTCTTTGATGCAGCTGCATCTAAATCCAGTGCTGGACATAATTATACATACTTTAAATGTAATATTCTAATACTCTGAAGAATGCAGACTTATAAAGGTAGATGCTTTTTATAAATGCCAACTGGCTATGTTTATTTACTTTTTTTCAACTGTCATGGCCTCAGGCATACTGCCCATACACTAGACCAGGGGTGGGCAAATTCAGTCCTGGAGGGCCGCAGTGGTTGCAGGTTTTTGTTCCAACCCAGTTGCTTAATTAAAAACCAATCCTTGCCAATTATTTAATTGCATGGCTTGCTAGTGCTTTAACTCTGCCATGTCAGGTCATTCTCATATCCTAGATTTATTTTCCTTTCTAAGGATATCATCCAAATGATTTGAAGTCTAAAACAGATGAGTAATTCTCAGTGCTTCACTTTTTTCTCTTCACTTTCCTTCCAAGTATTTAAATAAACCAAATAGTGCGTGATAAATACACACAGGTGTAAATGGTAACAAGCTAAATGGAGAAATGCTGGTCTCTTTTGTCATTTGCTTGTTATTGCTAATTAGGAACAATTAAAAACCAAGAATGCAGCTGTTTAAGACTAAAATAAGCAATAAGGGTTCAAAATCTTAACGAGCGAGACAACTAAAGTGAAGCTGAAGTGTTACTTGAGCAATAAGGGCTTCTTATTAAGCAATTGGGTTGGAGCAAAAACCTGCAGCCACTGCGGCCCTCCAGGACTGAATCTTCCCACCCCTGCACTAGACAACGGAACAGAAGAGGTGTATTACCCTCTGTGATGGAACTGAGCCACCAGCGAGCCTGAACCACAATCACAAAGGATGTTTATTATCCAAAATACCTCAAAAGTAACAAGCACAGTTTCTCTCTCTCCACAATACCTCACAATTCCTCTCCTTTTACCACCGCACTGCCATCCACCAGTTGAGTGTTGCTGTATGTCCTCTCAGCTCTAACTCTCCTGGACAAGGGAGTGCAGGCCCTTTTATTGAGAACCTGGGAGTACTTTCAGTGCCAGGGCTGCTGCCCATTGTAAGTACTTCCAGGTCATAAGGAAGTCCACTGTATTGGGGAGTGCATCTCCCTGTAGCAGCTCCTTGCGCCACCTCAGACCACAGCACAGCTCTGCTGCCAGACTAAAACTCACGGTATTCCCTGCTGGTTCCTGAATGGGCACTGATATGGAGGGCTGCATCTAGGTGGAATAAACATTCCTCAGAGACCGTCCTTCACTGTCCTTCTTTTCTTTTCTCCCATCCAGGGAAAGTACTGGAACCATTTCCAGCCGGGATGCCTGTCAATTTGCCCAAGGCCTCCCGTCCGGGTAAGGAATCTTCTTCTCTGCGTCCATCCATTAGGGCAGCCTTGTCTGGGTGTGACATCCTTCCCTCTCTTGGCAGAGATGCCTTTCTGTGAACTCGAGGCCTCCCGTCCATGTAAGGGATCTTCCCGACTCCATGCTGGGATGCCTGTCTATCCGGTGTACCACCTACATCTCTTATATTATTTATAGCATACTTCCTTTCCATGAACTTTCTGTACAACCCTACCAGTAGATTACATCTATGCAAAAAAGCACTGCAAGTTCTTTCACCCTGCCAATTTATGTGACATAACAGGCAAGAATGTCACATTATTCTTGTATTGGTAATGTGACTAAATCAGAAAACTAAGGAAACGTAATTTATAATAGAAAGACAGAGCATTTGTTTTTTCTTGCTCAGTTGAAATTATAAGATAAATTGAACTTCACAAAAATAAATATGAACATGTTCATAAATTAGAAGTCATAAATCTGTGATACAGGAAAGCCAGCTGAGGTGGTTTAGGCATATTGTAAGACTGCCCCATGGGCGGCTAACCCAAGAGACCTTGCAGCACACCTAGGACACACTAGAGGGAATTATATTGCTTGGCTGGCTTGGTAACACCTGAGAAGTCCCCCAGAACAGCTGGAATCTGTAGTTGGGAACAGGAGAATCTTGTTTGCCACCTGCTGCCACTGTGACCCTCATTAGGGAAAGCAGATAGGAAGAAGAAATGAGATGAAATCTGTAATAAAAATATGAAGGCATGTTTAACTGGGACCGTACAATTTAGGACAAGATTTCTCAAGTAATAATAATATTAATAATATTAATAATAAATTTTATTTATATAGCACCTTTCCCGTGCTCAAGGCACTTCACAGAGTCGCATAAAGAAACAGCAGGTATACAGTATGTAACATTGGATGCAGATATTTCCTGAATAGAACATTAAAACAGATAGGTACAGGATATACAAAGCCATTAAACAGAATAAAAGACAAAAAACCAGAGTAAAATACTAGATTCAGTACTAAAAGAAAACCTAACAAATAACATCATTTGTGATATAACACGCACATAAATTGTACTGAGGATGTGGACAGAGAGGAAGACTGAAAGAGGAAGCAGAATGCCAGGTTAAGTTAAAATCCTTCCTGAACAGACAAGTTTTAAGTTGTTTTTCAAAAGAAAGAGTCAGTTGATCTAATTAATTTAGGGAGGTCATTCCAAAGTCTGGGTGCTATACAGCTAAAGGCCCTGTCACCCATAGAGTGCAGGTTAGTGTAGGGCACAGCAAGATTGCCAGAATCAGAGGACCTTAGTGGGTGAACAGAAGCATAGTGATGGAGAAGGTCACTGATGTAGCCCGGTGTGAGGCCATTTAAAGCTTTTTAGGTTAATAATAGAATTGTATATTAAATTCTGTAAGACACAGGGTTTCAGTGGAGGCTGTTGCTGTTTGTGCTAGGACTCTTGCAGCAGAGTTTTGAATCAACTGGAGCTGTGATATAAGATTAGAAGTGAAACCTGCCAATAGAGAGTTACAGTAATTGGTGCGGGGATGTGATAAAAGCATGGACAAGTTTATCAGCATTAGAAAAGGAGAGGAATGAGCAGACATGGGATATGTTATGGAGGTGAAAGTAGGAAAGTTTTTTAATGTGATTTATGTGTGAGCAATAAAAAAGGGAGGAATCAAAAATGACACCAAGATTCCTTGCATTAGAAGAAAGTCTGATGAAATCATCATCAATAGTGACTGAAAAGGAGCTCATTTTCTTAAGTTGTGCTTTAGTGCCAATTTGCAGCAGTTCAGTTTTGTTGCAGTTTAATTTTAAAGAGTTCAGTTCCATCACAAGTTTTAATTTCACTGAGGCAAGTTGTGAGGTGAGAAAGTTCTGATGAAGTTTCACTTTTTACATTGAAATAGAGTTGAGTATTATTTGCATAAAAATGATAACCCAGTCCATAGCTACAAATGATATGGCCAAGGTGAATCATATAGATATAGAAAATCAGAGGGCCAAGAACAGAGCCCTGAAGAACCCCTTGTGTGACTGGCACAGAGCTGGATCCGCTGTTGCCAAGACTAACAATCTCTTGCCTGTCAGTCAGATAGCACTGGAGGGTGCCAGAGATATCTAGCATGTTCTGCATTCTGGATAGTAGAATGTCATGTCTGACAGTGTCAAATGCTGCACTAAAATCTAACAAAATGCCACAAGCAAAACATTAGTTACCTGAAGCAGAGCAGTTTCACAGCTTTGCTGTGCCCTGAAACCAGACTGAAAGGGTTCTATCAATTTATTAGAGGTTAAGTAATTGGTGAGTTGGGAGGCTACAACACACTCAAGAACTTTTGACAGAAAAGATAAGTCAGAAAAAATTTTAAGATTGTCAGCATTAAGACCAGACTTTTTTAACTGTGGGGTAACGGGTGTAAGGGTAAGGGGGGAGTGGTGGCTCTGAGGCTAAGGATCTGCTCTGGTATCCCAAAGGTTGCCAGTTCAAATCCCTGTCACTGCCAAAAGAGATCCTACTCTGCTGGGCCCTTGAGCAAGGCCCTTAACCTTCAATTGCTCCAGGGGCGCTGTACAATAGCTGACCCTGCACTCCGACCCCAAGGGGTATGCGAAAACTAACAAATTCCTAATACAAGAAATTGAATAAGGCGAAATAAAGAACCAAAAAAAAAAAAAAAACAGAAGCAATTTTAAAAGTAGCTGGCACAAAGCCAGTGTCATGGGATGTATTTATTATTGTCATTGCAGCTGGGATTATGGCATGAAGGCAGGATTTAAGAAGTGTGGTGGGGTGGGGTCCAGTACACAGGTAGTGGGCCTCATCTTACAAAGTAGGTTATTAACAAATGCAGATGTGACTGGTGAAAATTTAGAAAAAGAGTTGGATGGAGTGGGAAGAAAATGAAAGATATAAACAGATGTTAGTTGAATTATTTAGATCTTCAATTTTATTGTAGGAAAAGTGGAGGATATTTTCACAGACTTCAGCAGAGGAAGAAACTGGGCCAGATGCAGGTTGAAGTAGTTTATTAATGACAGAGAACAAGACTCTTGGGTTATCATGGCCACTTTGTATTATTTTGCCATAATGTGTGTTCTTGGCTGCAGTTAATGCATCCCTGCTCCACAGCCCTGGAACTCACTACCATCTGAGCTTAGAAATATTGAATCATTTTCACTTTTCAAATCTAAACTTAAAACTCATTTGTTTAAGACTGCTTTTTCTCTTTGATTACAATTGCTCTGTCTGATTTTAATTTTTGTATTTTAGTTTTGATTATAATCTGTGTTTTATCTATTGCTCAGTGTCCTTGAGTGTTTAGAAAGGCATCTAGAAATAAATAAAATGTATTATTATGAACCTGGTTGATCTGATATCATCAGGTCTGAGGTTTCAGGACTAGGCTTTTTCTGTAATGATGTAATGCAAAAAAAAATTTTTCAAAAATATGTTGATGGGTTTCTTTTCAGTTCCTAATAATTTCAGATGTGTGGGCCTAATATAAAAATCAAAAAACTAGACAGATAATGTTCTTCACAGTTTCATTGACTGAGTAAGTCAGTATCACGAAATATAGCTATGCCAATGTCATTTTTGGCTGGGACGAATAGTGTTTCTTTTCTTCTTAACAAGTTTTTGTGCTGGATATGTAGAAAAGATATACTGATGATCGTGTCAGTGGTGCCTCTCGCTTCAGAAGCCAGCTACAGGAATTAATTGATTTCACTAGTTTCCATTTCTACCACAACTCTCCCATTTCTAGATAGCAGCTTTCCTAGATTTAAAACCTCTTTCATTACAAGCCAATTAACTCGCTCACTTGCATTCTGTACAGATCCTTCCATCCCTTGCATATTAGAAACTTTGTACAATTTTCACAGTTCCTTAGACTCCGTCCCCCTCTGCAGTGAACAGTGAAGAACTCAGAATGAGGTGTTTATTCATTGATAGAGGATACCCTTAATCAAGCCAAGAGTAGCCTTGTAACATCCACTCTAAGGAGAACCACAATAATGAAATCTGTATCCCACGGGTCATCAAACAAAATATCCCAATTTTGCAGACTGATTCCTCCACAAGAGCCATTTTTAACACTTCCTTGACCTCCTTACTTTGACAACCTATTCTACTCAAACTTTTTGTTAGCAGCTCACTTCACAGAGGATAGCCACATTCCTCACCAGGCACTTTAAGCGACAGCAGGATCTGCTTTGTAACTTGCTAATATATCACCAACAATACCCTTGTATCTGGTGCCTCTGGTAAATTCAATATTAGACAAAGGCACTCTTACCTGTCTGAAAATCTTATCAACTGCATTTCCTTAAGGACATGTCCAACTATTTACATAGGTGAAACAGGGAGTTGATTAGAGGGCAGTTTCAGGGAGCATGTTTGAGCTGGCAGGATCAGAGAGTCTTACAAGCCTACTGTAGAACACTTCACATCCCTTGATTATAGCCAAGCTGATCACTCTCTTTGTGTTCTTTCACAAGGCTTTAAAGACACTTTTCAAAGAAAAACTGAAAATGCTAAGCTCAGCCTTTTGATCACAAGGTCTTAATGACCCACTAACATTTGAATCTGTCCCTTCATCTTCTGTAATGGCAGCTATTTCTCAAATACTCACACCTTTTTTCCTTTTGTCTGCCAAGGTTTTCTTTCCTCCTAAATGTTGTTACCCACTCTTACCTTTTCAGTTGCATACCTGATGAAGGCTATACACAGGGTTACCATTTGCCTGTGTTTCCTTTAACCCTATTTTATCTTTGTAGATCCATGTTGACACAGCCCTTCACTAACTCCATAACTCAAATTATATACAGTATTTACAGTGAAGTCCATAAGTACAACCCCAATTCCTAAAACGCTGTGTAAAATGTAAATAAAACCGCAATGCAACCATTTGCAAATGTCATAAACCCATATTTTATTCACAGTAGAACAAAGAAAACATATCAAATGTTTAAACTGAGAAAATATACCATTTTAAGAAAAGAATAAAGTAATTTTAAATTTGATGGCAACAACACTTCTCAAAAAAGTTGGGACAGGGCCATGTTTACCAATGTATATCATCCCCTCTTCTTTTAACAACAGTATGTAAACATCTGGGAACTGAGGAGACCAGTTGCTGGACTTCTGGAGAGGAATGGTGTCCCATTCTTATCTGATATAGGATTCTAGCTGATTAACAGTCTTGGGTCTCTGTTGTCATATGTTTCGTTTCATGATGCACCAAATATTTTCAATTAATGAAAGGTCTGGACTGAAGGCAGGCCAATTCAGTACCCGGTCTCTTCTACTACAAAGCAATGCTGTTGTAATAGATATAGTATGCATTTTAGCAACCTGAGCCTTAATGACTAAAGCCAAAGCCAAATGGAACCTTCATTCGCGTTTTAGTTATGAAACCCGGACTACTAACACGGTTGCACATAGTTTCCGGAAGCCATACGCGTCTCTCAAGTGAGTAAACGTGAGCCGATTTAATTTTTTTTTTTTATGTTATTTCTGTCAACGGTATCATTAGTTCTTCAACAGACAATTAGTTTCAGGACTACATAATACCCACATTGTTAAAACGGATTTGCGTTATGTTTTAGATTACGTCCAACAACTTATATAAGGTACGTTTTATTTGTAATGCATTTTATGAGAGGAAAGAAAAATAATTAACTTATGACCACAAGGTTAATGAATCGAAATGCATAACGAGAAGAGCAACAAGTTGAAGCATTTACAATACTGAAGCCATCAATTTTTGTAAGCGTAGTCTGCGTGTTTCTTGTACACTGTTAAGCAGATGGTTTGGAGAGTTGTCTTATTGTTAAGAATATCCGCGCAACTTTGCGTTCATGTAGAATTATTTTATGCCTGATAGGACGCATTTCCTGGCTTATTCACAAGTGTACCCGAGACGCAGATTTACAACACACGTATAAAGAATGTGTCAGTTAACGTGCCGTTTTTGTTTTAATCAACCTCCATAAAAGTCTAATTAGTTTAAATCTAATGGAATCTGCTTTACACGAGCGTCAAGTTCATCTAATGTTCATTTCAATTTTCTTTACTGGGCTTGTACATTTCCATGTTTTCTTTTATAAAGTGGTATTTAGAAGCCTTCCCTTTTCTATTCCACAAAGCATCTTTAAAAAGTGAAATATAGTTCGTATTTCGAGCTGTTTGTTGAGTTTTCTTTGGCCGTTGAATGTTTTGAAAAAGCTTTTCGAGATTCCGAGTTAACCAATTAATCCTTGCTCTTTTGAGTCCGAGCACATTGATTGAATTTCCCACCCGCTTACTGTGATAGAGGATCGTGTAAAGTAAACCTTGTATGTTTTGAAACGTGTATACTTTATAGGTGAGAAGGAGTTGCATGCAGCATATTGTCATGTCAGGTATGCCTTTTCACCTAAAGTTTTCAAAAATAAATACATAAATAAAAACACTTAAAGGGATACTCCACCCAAAAATATTTTTTGATGAGACAGAGAATTTTTAATCTCATGTTTTAATGCAGAAATGAGAGAAAGACGTTTACGACATTAACAGGTCATTAGTGACCATTTATGTTCAACGGCAAATGATGTGAAAAAGTCCATGAAAACATTTTTTGCTGTCTCATAAACCATATCTTTATCAAAACGAGCAAAAATACATGCTGTTTTGGTAAAATACAGTTTTAAAAGTACTTCGCCAAAAGGTAATATGCGTCATAAATAGGGAACTAGTACTAAAATAACTCGTGGGAAGGACTTTTTGAATTGAAGACCCATAAGGCCCCCACCCCCTTAGGTGATCAGGAGACCTGTCTTCAATTCAAAAAGGCACGTTTTTGACCATGTAGATAATGGACATATGGATTATGTGGCACAAGTAATATGAGAAATTGTTTTACTTTTATTCTTGGACGTTTTTCACATTGTTTGAATATGAAGATATGAGATTAGATTTTTTTTTCTGGCTATCTCTACAAAGTACATGGGGTAAGTAACACATAAAATATATACCTTTTGGGTGGAGTATTCCTTTAAAGTTAAATCACTAATACATCTTTAGTCTTTCCTTGTAAAAAATGTTTTTGTTCCCCACTACAGGGCTATGCAGTGGTTTTAAGTCCTTTTTAGGCTGTATTTTTTTCTGTACACTTGTGAAGAATATGTGCTGATTGGAACTTGGTTGATGTTTCTTTAGTGCAATGCATAATTTTATGCTGACAATAGGTTTAATTCATAATATGAAGAAGCACACCACTGGTGAAAGCAGAGGCCTAGGCCAGGGGTGGGCAGATTCAGTCCTGGAGAGCCGCAGTGGCTGCAGGTTTTTGCTCCAACCCAATTGCTTAATAAGAAGCCCTTATTGCTCAAGTAACACTTCAGCTTCACTTTAGTTGTCTCGCTCGTTAAGATTTTGAACCCTTATTGCTTATTTTAGTCTTAAACCGCTGCATTCTTGGTTTTTAATTGTTCCTAATTAGCAATAACAAGCAAATGACAAAAGAGACCAGCATTTCTCCATTTAGCTTGTTACCATTTACACCTGTGTGTATTTATCACGCACTATTTGGTTTATTTAAATACTTGGAAGGAAAGTGAAGAGAAAAAAGTGAAGCACTGAGAATTACTCATCTGTTTTAGACTTCAAATCATTTGGATGATATCCTTAGAAAGGAAAATAAATCTAGGATATGAGAATGACCTGACATGGCAGAGTTAAAGCACTAGCAAGCCATGCAATTAAATAATTGGCAAGGATTGGTTTTTAATTAAGCAACTGGGTTGGAACAAAAACCTGCAACCACTGCGGCCCTCCAGGACTGAATTTGCCCACCCCTGGCCTAGGCGATTCAAAACATATTTGCAGTATGTTTTAGCTAAAGCCAAGCACCAGAGGCATGTGTACAGGTATGTTTTTATACTGGAAAGTCCCCAATTAATTCCTCTCAATGCCACTAAGACAGGCAGAGATGTCTTATAGGCATGGGAAAGTTCAAACTATAGTGTAAACTATTGTTGCCCATAGTTGGATGAGAGGGAGCTATATGCTTGCAAGAGTTTCCTGTATTCTAGACAGTGGTGCAACTTTAGAGTTATTTTAAAGCTTAATCAGCTCTACAGTAGATTCAGACATGTATTGAGGAACTGCTTTAGTGTGAATATTGGTAAAACAAATATATTTACATTTTATTAACATTTATAATAATATAATGGAAATAAAAAAAAACTCTAGTCTCTCTCAATATATAAAAACTGAACTATTTAAATCAATTCAGGAAAGGTGTATTTTTTCCCCAACCTCTTAACATGAAAGTTGTTAAATTTGAAGTACATTGTTGGGTAGTGCCACAACAAGGTATTTTACAAACTATATCTACAAGTATTATGCACTTCACCTTTGGTGTAGAAGGACTGTTTAAAGTAACTAAGAAATGAATAATATAGTAAGTGTGGGCAGTTTTGGTAACACACAATTAACATAATCTGTTAATTGTGAATTTCCCCTTGGAATTAATAAAGTATCTATCTATCTATCTATCTATCTATCTATCTATCTATCTATCTAATCGTAGAGAAAGTTCAGAAAAAAAGCAACAAAATATATTTCATGAAACCAGAGAATGAGCAGTTAAGAATAATCCTTTAGACATTTGCATTTTTTTTGGTACAGAGATTAACGGCAGACGTAATAGAACAGTTCTGATTGTGAACAGAATAAGCAAGAAGGAACCTGGGGCCTCATGTATAAACGGTGCGTACGCACAGAAATGTTGCGTACGAGCGTTTCCACGCTCAAATCACGATGTATAAAACCTAAACTTGGCGTAAAGCCACACACATTTCCACAGTAACTCATACCTTGGCATACGCAATTTATCCGCCCGGTTTTGCAGACTGGCGGCACCCAGCGTCAAAGCAGTCCTACTGTTCCTGTGTGATCACCCTTTCTTTCTTAGGTCCACATTCCTGGCGCGGCTTTATAAATACACTGAAATTAACTGCATATTGTTTATTAGTGTAATGCATCTGATTGTAATTAACCTGTAACAAACAATATAATGGTCCAGGGAATAGCCATAGTATTCCAAATACCATAACTGCTTTAGCGTTGTAACTCTCACTGCATCTTCTTCTTTCAGCTGCTCCCGTTAAGGGTTGTAACAGCAGGTCATCTTTTTCCATATTACTCGGGAGTATTTATATCACTGTATCTGAGTGGGAAATCACAGCAGCAGCTGATCGGAAAGAGAATTATCGGTACACAGCATGAAGCAGACGCTGCCTGAGCCACAGCAAAACGCTTTAGAGACTTCCCTGTACGGACTTCGCGGTTTAGAAAAGGTTTCATCCCAAGAACTATAAACGCACTAAATCAGTCCATCAAGTGCTCCTTGTAGAACTGTTTGTACTTATAAGTACAATCGCCTCACTGTAAACTTGGGATACAGTTATAATATTGCACAACCTGCGCCACTTTATAAAGCGCGTATTTACATATGATGACGGTATTCATTTTTAAGATGAAATGTAGCAAAATATGTTGATTATATTATACAGATAAAACTTTAACTTCATTTAAATAATCTGTATTGTTAATAATTAAACATGTGAGGACACGGTGCCTCAGCGCTACCTAGTTCAGTAATTGTTCCTGCATTGCATTGTATTCTTGCTGATGCTGACGCGACACTGGAAAGATAGACGGATATAATAATTAAACACGTACTACGAAGATATTTCAATGTTCCTTAAAAGTTTTGAAGAATCGGTATTCTAAGCTTACAGATGGCTTCATGTCTATTACATCGCTGATTGTGTGGCGATTGGGTTTTTAGAGAAATAAGAAGGAAGGACAGGAATTGGAGGATAGTACGTTTGAAAGAGACAGTAGTGCTGTGATAAATTACAGTAATCCCTCCTCCATCGCGGGGGTTGCGTTCCAGAGCCACCCGCGAAATAAGAAAATCCGCGAAGTAGAAACCATATGTTTATATGGTTATTTTTATATTGTCATGCTTGGGTCACAGATTTGTGCAGAAACACAGGAGGTTGTAGAGAGACAGGAACGTTATTCAAACACTGCAAACAAACATTTGTCTCTTTTTCAAAAGTTTAAACTGTGCTCCATGACAAGACAGAGATGACAGTTCTGTCTCACAATTAAAAGAATGCAAACATATCTTCCTCTTCAAAGGAGTGCGTGTCAGGAGCACAGAATGTCACATAGATAGAGAAAACAATCTCTAGCAAACAAATCAATAGGGCTGTTTGGCTTTTAAGTATGCGAAGCACCGCGGCACAAAGCTGTTGAAGGCGGCAGCTCACACCCCCTCCGTCAGGAGCAGGGAGAGAGAGAGAGAGAGAGACAGTTTGTTTTTCAGTCAAAAATCAATACGTGCCCTTCGAGCTTTTAAGTATGCGAAGCACCGTGCAGCATGTCGTTTCAGGAAGCAGCTGCACAAAAGATAGCAACGTGAAGATAATCTTTATCGTCTAGGTGTGCGAACAGCCCCCCTGCTCAATCCCCATACGTCAGGATCAGAGAAAGTCAGCGCAAGAGAGAGAGAAGAGTAAGCAATCTAGCTTCTCAGCCATCTGCCAATAGCGTCCCTTGTATGAAATCAACTGGGCAAACCAACTGAGGAAGCATGTACCAGAAATTAAAAGACCCATTGTCCGCAGAAATCCGCGAACCAGCAAAAAATATGCTTTAAATATGCTTACATATAAAATCCGCGATGGAGTGAAGCCGCGAAAGGCGAAGCGCGATATAGCAAGGGATCACTGTATTTCATTGAAGGTCGCACATGGCGCAGCAAGCCTCTTGCGTGAGACATGAACAAGCACTGCGCCACCGTGTTCCCATGTTTAATAACATGCTTTCATTCCTATCATCATGAAAAAGATATCACGTATACATCTCAGTATTTTAATTATTCAGAGAGCTGTTATTTCACGAATGTAATGGATTATGTGTCCTGTCGGAGAAAGAGAAAGCCCGTTTAAAAAGTAGTTTTCATTTTTTCTTTATTTTTATTTGAACTTTGTATTGTGTATAATTGGAAATATTGATTAGTTTTGAATGGTATCTATGTTCTGCAGTATTTTTGTTGCATAAATTGGAAACATGTCAGATAATGTATTACTATATTAATGGAAGGACTTTTTTGAATCTGGTATAATTATGTTAAGTTTCAGGGAGGCTACTTTAACTTGTATTATCTGCAATTTTTTATGTATCTTCCTCACATAAATTTCCACAGGAAATGTATTCACAATAATTTTATTTGACCTCTAATCCACAGCATCTTACATGTTCCAGAGATTGCAGGAGATGTAGACATGCAAGTTCTCATGTGGTGCTTGTATGCTCCTGGTAAATTCTGTGGGTTTATATTTACTGTTTTTACTGACTGACCTTTTGAGAAAAGTTAATTTGCTTTGTAATAAACTAACTTGATTAGCTTGTTGTGTATTCATTTGTATTCAAGATTTAAGTGGTTCTTTGGTATTGAAAAGATTACAGCTAAACATTACCTCTTTATTTTTACACACATAATTTAAATAAAAAATGTACATAGACTAGCTACTGGTTATTTTCCTGCATAAAATAGCCTGTAGTGCTACAACACTGAAAGCATGTGGTTTCGTAAAGCAGTTGTATAATATCTTGACATGGCGCAGGTGGTCTTAATGGTGCACTAATTCAATGGAAGCAGTGAAAAGTTTAATCTTGGTTGCTGATCTTTCCAAGTAGCTGTCCAAATGATTATTATTTGGAATAGTTTCTCTGTCCTGTGTTTTTTGCTTCTTTTATTTCCAGCTATACTAGACTATATTTTGTAGTGGTGCTTAAATCTTTTATAAAATTTCCATTTTTGCATTCTCAAAAGGTTTCAGAATAACACTGTTGCATGTCAAGTAATGGGTAACTTTTTGTTTCACACTTGACATCTTGAGATTTTCATCTTAATTGTAACCAGCACATCTGTAGCTCCTAAAATTCACAAAAAGATACTTGTAAACTGAATGCAGGAGGTTTTCTTTCAGGCAGCTTTTGTGCAAAGTATCTACTTTTTTGGCTTTGGAAAAGGAACTTGAACTCTTAAGCTTTTTGCTTCCCCTTAGTGTGACCACAGTTATCAGTTTCCAGATAATAACTAAAGGCCCTTCATAAACAGCGTAAAATAAAAGAGTATAATAACTTGATTTTATTTAGATGTTGTTGATATTTGGGTGAAAAGTGATTTAAGTGACTGCAGTGTATTCGCTTCTCAAATCTAATGGTTACCAATAGGTTTTTTTTTTTTAAATTGTGCAGTCTCTGATCCATTGTATGTGTACACTGTACTTACTAAGTCTTTGCTGGAGGTTTTGATTAAGAGCCTTGCTTTTGACTAATGTTTGTAATATTAAATTTATCCACATTTATTAAATTCTGACATAAAATGAAAAAGTAAATTTGGACACACCAAATCAGAATTTAAAGATGTAATTAAATGTTTCATGCTCAATTACATTTAATAAGTGAAAGGCAATTCTGTGCATGACTATCTACATAGTGGCATAGTTCTAGAAATACCCTACTGGTCCTAAAACATTGCATATTCTGTATGAGCACTAACAGCACTTTGAGTGTGTGTTTTTTGTGAATAACACTATTTCAAGCAAAAAAAATGTTCTCCCTACATTTAAATATTGTGGTAAGATCGTTGTATTTATATCCAAGTATGTAGTAGATATGTATGCATTATACTAGTGTCATATAATTCAGCCTCCAAAACTACCTTTTTATGGACTATACATATTGTCCTAATAAACAGTATATAAAGGAATACGTTCAAAATCATATGGTACTCCTTAGACTCTGTAAAGCAGGTGTCAGTGGAATTTCATACATTGATATTCTCAGACAAATAGTGAAAATTCTCTCTCCCGCAAATGCACTTTACCTCAATTTGTGCTAAACTGGGTAGTTAATATTGAATGGAAAAGGGAAAAAACTTTGAAGTTACTATCGTAGAAGCATTGTAGTGGCTGAAGTCAAAGATGTCAGTTAAAGCTAATTCTGTTTTGGTCTATAAATACATGCAACAGTATTGTGTCATACCAGCACAAACAACAAGATGAAAAAAATGACTCTACTAGTAGTTATTTTTCAGCCATTTTATGTGTGCAATGCATATTCATTATTCAGTTTTACTGTATTAATAGAATATTATTCATGATGCTTATTACAGAATATATATAATTTAATTTAAGTCTGCTTTTTAATTGTTGGAATTTGACGAGTATAAGCACTTTGGGTGGAAGCAGCACTACAGTTAACGTTCACTTGGTTCATTGAATGTCTGGTTGTTGCTGTACTGAAAAGTAGGCGTTATTTTGGGGGCTGGCCTCAGTCCACCATAAATCACTTCCATCAGGCTTTGAACCAGGGCAAAATAGGTTGGGGAAATGTTGCAGAAAAGCTGAGTTATTTTTGGGTTCACAGCAGTTTGTGTTTTATGTAAGCAACATGGCCAGACAAGGTAGCAAGTGAAGCTATAGCAAATAATTGGACGCTCATTTAGCACTGGAAGTTGCACAGTCAGTTTTGAATTTATTGTGACTCTCTCTTTTGGAAAATGTTTTAAATACAGTGTTAAATGTTTACATGAAAATGAATAGATTTATATGTAATCCTGACCGAGATCCTGACAGGTGCCGTGACTGGCACTTGTGCATCATTTTACTAGATACTTCTGTAGAACTATTTTTTGACAATTTTTTTTTGTACATTTGGCAACAGACTTGTATGATTATTTTGATTTTTACTGTTTTATAGTTATTAATGAATACCATGTTGGTAAGAAGGAAAAGGTTTTAAAGAATCATAGAAATTGATGGCGTTTTGATGTATTTGCTTAGACTGATTGGACTTATCTGTAATACATTTATATAAAACTACAAGTAGTTTGCCATATATGATTATCACAAATCTGTACCTGGGGAGTATAATACATTTTTTTAGTATCTTGGCATATTCAGTCCCATAAAGTCACTCTGATGTGCAGTGGAGGAAACTAGAAATGCTAGTTGATTGTTGATTCAGGAGAAAATAATTCTTTGGTGTTTCCGAGACCTAGACCAACTGGCTTCTGTGCACTTCCCTGGATAGTTTACGATTTGTATTAGTGCAGACTGGCAACCACGATGGCCTTTGTATGATTTGTTAGCCTGATGCTGAAATTGGGCACTGGGGCTGCCATTTTCCCCTTTTCTCTCCCTCCTTTTTTAATATCTTTCACAAGACTACTTTGGTGAACTCAGGATTTGTCAGTTGGAGACCAATTCATTATTTTAGAATTCTTGTAAAACTGCATTTGTTTTGTTTTTCTTGATCAGACTTTGTTATTTTTGTCTGTATAATAATGAGACTTAGCAATTGAATTGGTCTGACCTTAACTGTAGTATTTATAGATTATTTATTTATAAAAGCATATTTAAAACAAGAGGTTGCACCAAAGTGCTGTACAAAGAAGCATTAGAGTAAACATGCAGAAGCATATCAATAAGACAACCAATTATAACATCCACCACAATACCATTATGTACAGTGAAAATCAGAAGAAAACAAGTAAGTCTTAAGCCGACCATTTTTAAAACCTCGATAGAGGATGAAGAACTGATGTGAAAAGGCAACTCATTCCAAAGTCTAGGATCAACAACTGAGAAAGTTCAGTCTCCCCTTGATTTCAGCTGAGATCTTGGCAGTACAAGGAGAATTTGTTCAGATGGACCTCCGTGCTCTTGGTGGAACTTAGGGGTGAAGGAAGTCACAGATATATTTTGAAGCGAGACCATGCAAGGCTTTAAAAACAAACAATAAGATTTTAAAATCAGTGCGACACCTCACCGGTAGCCAGTGGAGAGAGGCTAAAATGGGGGAGATGTAATCCTTTTTTCTCTACCCAATTAAGAATTTAGCTGCAGCATTTTGAACCAGCTGATGGCGCGACAGAGTACATTTTAGCAGACTCGCATATACGGAATTACGATAATCTAGGTGAGTTGTAATAAAGGCATATATGACTGTTTCCAAGTCCTTCTGTGATAGAAAGGATTTTAGTTTAGAAATTTGTCTCAATTGGTAAAAACTGGACTTTACTACCATGGAGATTTGTTTTTCATAACTTAGGTTTCTGACATCATTATGAATCATTGCTGCCAAGGATCCTGACTGAGTTGCTGATTTCAACTGCAGATGTGGTAGGACCAAAAATAATGACCCGTTTTATTTTTGTTTAATTGTAAGAAATTATGTGTCATCCAATATTTAATATTCTCAAAGCATTTCAACAGGTTTTTTTACAGATGAAGTGATGTCAGAACTAACTTTGAGGTACAGCTGCATATCATCAGCATAACAATGATACACAACATCATGTTTGTAAAAGATGGCCCTCAAGGATAGCAAATAAAGAGAAAATAGAAGGGGAGCCAGGATAGAATCTTGTGGGACGCCTTGTGTGAGAGGAGCTGATTGAGTGAAATTCCCATCTATGTTAACAGACATAGATTTGTTCTGTAGGAGGTGAACCATTTCAGTGCACATCCTTGAATGCCTACTTCATCCTCAGGCTGTTTTAACAGAACCCTATTGTCCATTGTGTCAAATGCCGCACTGAGATCCAGTAAGACTAAGATTGCAGAAGAGCCCGAGTCCAATACCATAGCATATCATTTGTCACCTTCAGCAGAGCCGATTTAGTACTATGAAGTTTTTTAAAACCTGACTGAAACACATCACATACATTGTTATCCTCCAGATATGAAATTAACTGCAAATAAACCACTTTCTCCTTAATTTTGGACAAAAATAGGAGCTTAGATATAGGCCAATAGTTTAAAGAGCTGTAGGATCAAATATGGGCTTCTTCCGCAAAGGCTGAACAAATTGCATGTTTAAAATTGTCTGACATTCTACCAGATTTTAGACAGTTGTTAATAATAGCCAAAACAATTGGACTAAAAGCTCTGAAAGTATCTTTAAATAGGTGTGAGATAGATAGATAGATACTTTATTAATCCCAATGGGAAATTCACATTCCAGCAGCAGTATACTGATAAAATAACTAATATTAAATTAAAGATTGATAATAATAATAATGCAGGTGAAAAACAGACAATAACTTTGTATAATGTTAAATGTTAACGTTTACCCCCCCCCCCCCCCCCGGTGGAATTGAAGAGTCGCATAGTTTGGGGGAGGAACGATCTCCTCAATCTGTCAGTGGAGCAGGACAGTGACAGCAGTCTATTGCTGAAGCTGCTCCTCTGTCTGGAGATGATACTATTTAGTGGATGCAGTGGATTCTCCATAATTGATAGGAGCCTGCTGAGCGCCCTTCGCTCTGCCACAGATGTTAAACTGTCCAGCTCCATGCCAACAATAGAGCCTGCCTTCCTCACCAGTTTGTCCAGGCGTAAGGCGTCTTTCTTCTTAATGCTGCCTCCCCAGCACACCACCGTGTAGAAGAGGGCGCTCGCCACAACTGTCTGATAGAACATCTGCAGCATCTTATTGCAGATGTTGAAGGAGGCCAGCCTTCTAAGGAAGTATAACCGGCTCGGTCCTTTCTTGCACAGAGCATCAGTATTGGCAGTCCAGTCTAATTTATCATCCAGCTGCACTCCCAGATATTTATAGGTTTGCACCATCTGCACACAGTCACCTTTGATGATCACAGGGTCCATGAGGGGTCTGGGCCTCCTAAAATCCCCCACCAGCTCCTTGGTTTTGATGGTGTTCAGTTGTAGGTGGTTTGAGTCGCACCATTTAACAAAGTCATTGATTAGGTCCCTATACTCCTCCTCCAGCCCATTCCTGATGCAGCCCACGATAGCAGTGTCATCAGCAAACTTTTGCACGTGGCAGGACTCAGAGTTGTATTGGAAGTCCGATGTATATAGGCTGAACAGGACCGGAGAAAGTACAGTCCCTTGTGGCGCTCCTGTGTTGCTGACCACAATGTCAGACGTGCAGTTCCCAAGACGCACATACTGAGGTCTGTCTTTAAGATAGTCCACGATCCATGCCACTAGGTATGAATCTACTCCCATCTCTGTCAGCTTGTCCCTAAGGAGCAGAGGTTGGATTGTGTTGAAGGCGCTAGAGAAGTCTAGAAACATAATTCTTACAGCACCACTGCCTCTGTCTAAGTGGGAGAGGGATCGATGTAGCATATACATGATGGCATCCTCCGCTCCCACCTTCTCCTGATATGCAAACTGCAGAGGGTCAAGGGCGTGTTGAACCTGTGGCCTAAGGTGGTGAAGCAGCAGCCTCTCCATGGTCTTCATCACATGTGATGTCAGAGCAACAGGCCGAAAGTCATTCAGCTCACTAGGACGTGATACCTTTGGGACTGGGGTGATGCAAGATGTTTTCCAAAGCCTCGGGACTCTCCCCTGTTCCAGGCTCAGGTTGAAGATGTGCTGTAGAGGACCCCCCAGCTCCGATGCACAGACCTTCAGCAGTCGTGGCGATACTCCATCTGGACCCGCTGCTTTGCTGGCACGAAGTCTCCTCAGTTCTCTGCTCATCTGCGCTGTTGTAATTATGGGTGGGGATGTCTCTCCTATGCTGGTATCAGCAGAAGGATGTGTGGAGGGTGCAGTACTCCGAGGTGAGAGTGGGTTAGGGTGGTCATACCTGTTAAAGAAGATGTTCATTTGGTTTGCTCTCTTCACATCTCTCTCGATGGTGGTACCCCGCTTCGAGCTGCAGCCAGTGATGATCTTCATCCCATCCCACACTTCCTTCATGCTGTTATTCTGCAACTTCTGCTCCAGCTTTCTCTTGTACTGACTGTACCGACGAGGTAAGAAGGCGGTATCGTGGCAGCTTGTTGTTAGCATAGCAGCGTACAGTTCTTACTGGAACTGCAATGTCAATACAGAAGTTGATGTAGTCAGTAGTGCAGTCAACAACTTCCTCAATGTTCTCACAATGTGATCCCTGCAGGATATCCCAGTCTGTAGTTCCAAAACATTCGTAGAGTATTCTCAGCCTCCAGGGTCCACTTCCTGAATGATCGTGTGGTTGCAGGTAGGACCCTCACTTTTGGTTTGTAGTGAGGCTGAAGCAGAACCAGGTTATGATCTGCTTTCCCAAGCGCAGGCAGCGGGGTGGCGCTGTATGCGTCTTTAACGTTTGCATACAGTAAATCAATAGTCTTATTTCCCCGGATGTTACAGTCCACATACTGGGAGAAGGCAGATAATGTTTTGTCCAGCGTCACATGGTTAAAGTCTCCAGCGATTAGCACAAGCGCCTCAGGGTGCTGCGTTTGTAACTTAGCAACAGTAGAATGGATGATGTCACTCGCTGTCTCCATGTCCGCCCGAGGAGGAATGTATACAATAACAACAATGACGTGTCCAAACTCTCTGGGTAATAGGGACGCAAACCTACGGCCAACAGTTCGATGTCCCTGCAGCAAGTGGAGATTTTGACGTTAACATGTCCAGAGTTACACCACCGTGTATTAACATAGAGAGCGAGTCCTCCTCCTTTGTGCTTCCCGCAGGTACTTGCGTCTCTGTCCGCTCTAACTGTGTTAAACCCGGGTAGCTCCACGTTAGCATCTGGGATGGTGTTAGTTAACCACTTTTCGCAAAAACACAACAAACTGCATTCTCTGTAGGTTCTGACATTTTTCACCAGCGCAGCCAGTTCGTCAATCTTATTTGAGATTGAGTTCACATTCCCCATAATCACAGAAGGCACCGAAGGCTTAAAACACCACTTTCTCGCAAGCCGCTTCATTTTCAGCTTCGTGCCTGCTCTGCTGCCACGATACCACCTTCTTACCTCGTCGGGTAAATAGGGAACCACACCGGCACTGGCATTTGTTCTCAGCGCTCGAAGTTGAGTACTTGAATAGGCGAGTCTCGGCGTGTAAAAATCCATGCCCACGTTATAAAAGTAAGTGAGGGTAAGATATCTAGCAGATAATTGGAAGGTTTCATATGCAGGATTATATCAGCTAGCTGAGAAGAAGAAATAGGTTGAAAGGAAGTAAACTGACTGTGCACTGGCCTTAGAGGGGCTGGTGTCATCCCACAGTAATCAAAACTTGGAAGAGTAATGTTGGAATGAATGGCTTGAATTTTATTTATAAAATAGAGAAAATGCTCACAGGTGTCAGGTGTACTCTCAGGGAAGCCGCTAACAGGTGGGTTTAGGAGAGTGTTTATGGTGGTAAACAGCACCCTAGGTCTCAAGGCAGCATTAGCAATCCAATCTGAAAAATCATTTTGGGTCTAATTTGAAGTCCAGTGTAATGCACTATGGCAGGGGTACTCAAAGTTTTTGAATGCCGGTCCACATTCAGTTCGCCACCAACCATTGGGGTCCGCTATAGCCAGGTTTACCGTGTAGGACTGTAGGTGTAGGTCTGTAGGAGGCTAGTAATAGATTCAACGCAAATGCTAAAATTTTTACAGAAGACCAAGACATGCACAAAACATGGAAAACAATTCAAAATAGTCACATGACTAGTTGCAATTAACACACCAGTTGGTACGTAAATGATTGTCACCCAGTGTGAAGTGTGAAACTGTTGTTTCGATTTCATAATGGCAGCATAGTTCGGTGAGTAACCAGTCAGTGCAATTCTTATTGCATTCCTGAGGTTCTGGTCGGTAAATACACTTTGATGTTTCGTCTTGATAGTGTTCATAGTGGAGAACGCACACTCACAAGAATATGTTGAACCAAACATAGTGAGCACGGAAATCGCCAGTTTCTTTGCAGCAGGATTCTAAGAATCTGGAACAAACTTTGACCAAAAAATTGTTATGCCGACTTCGTTCAATTTAGCTTTCAAAACGTGAGAAGCTTGCAAATCAGCTGCTTCCATTTGCAACAGTGACGGGTTTGAGTCCATTCACCGTCAGGCAGGACAATGAAAGGATCAGCAACAAACAAAAACACAGGCTTCAGTTTTCTGAAATCCTTAAAACGTTCATCAAACTCGACCTTCAAATGATGTAGAAATGTGGAAATCAACTGAAAACATGCCTGTTGATCAGCTGTCATGCAGCTCTTCAGGTTTGGGAAATGCAGAATCTTGCCATCTTCCAAGTTATTGATGAAAATGCTCAGTTTTGTTTCAAAGGCACAACATTTTTCTTGCAATTCGACAACGGTTTTGTCTGCACCCTGAAGTGACAAATTCAGTGTATTTATATGTCCCATAATATCAACAAGAAATGCCAGCAGTGCGACCTTGTCACTGTCTTGAATAAATGTTAAAAATTCTGCAGCTTCTTTGTATTCAAGGACTGCAGGAAGTCAGCTACATCTTCACGGAGATTCCAGAACCTTTCCAACACACAGCCCTTGCTTAACCATCTGACGTCATTGTGAAGCAGCAAATATCCAAATTCTGCAGACATCTCTTCAAGAAAAGAACGAAACAGACGATGCTGCAGAGACGAATTACATCGTAAAAAATTCACTAATTTCACAAGAGTAGACATCACTTCCGCCAATTCGTCACAAAGTTTTGAACAGAGGGCAGACTGATGAATGATGCAGTGATAAGCAACAAGGTTGGGCTGAAGTGCCTTCATATGAGTGACAAGTCCTCTGTCTTTACCAGTCATTGCTGGTGCCCTGTCTGTTGTAAGGGAAACCATTTTTGTTACATCCAATCCAGCTGCGTGCATAAACTGCGATAATGCTGAAAACACGTCCTCACCGCGGGTCTGTTTTGCTAGCGGTAGTAATGTCAGAAACTCTTCAACAAAATTATGGCCATCAAAAAATCTTGTGAACATACAGAGTTGAGACATGTCAGTTTTATCAGTGGATTCATCGCACGCGAGAGCAAACAATTTAGCCTGTTTAAGATCTGATATTAACTGACCACCGACCACATGTGAATTTCCCATTGGGATTAATAAAGTGTCTATCTATCTATCTATCTATCTATTGTCAGAAAGGTCATCTGCACGATGACTAGCAGTACTGTCTGATAATGGTATCTGCTGAATCAGTTCAACACACTTTTTGTCGCTAAACAGAACCGAAGAAGCAGACATCATGCATTCTTTAACAACCTCTGCATCAGTAAATGCTTTCTTAAATCTGCCAAGAACCCAAACAATGCGTAGCGAAGCTTCTGTAACATTTGATTGTGTGGTGGTCGCTTTCGTCATCAGCGATGAACTCGCTACCAACGACGACTTAAGGGCGTCGATCTTATGCGAATGGAGCTCTGACTTTGGTGGATAATTCGCATTGTAAAAAAGACCAAAAAATGCCAGATGACCAAACGCAAATTTTACGTGCCAAACAGTTTTCAAAAATGCCAGATTTCAGTTATTTGGCATAAAAAATACCAGTTGGCAACCCTGCTACAGAGTAAATAATAAAACAACAATAATTTTGGTGCTTTTATATTCGGACTTTTGACTTACGCAGAAGACAGTCGCGGTCCGCCAAAAATGTCTTGGCGGTCTGGATTGTGGACCGCGGTCCGCCGTTTGAGTACCCCTACACTATGGGAATGTCCAGACATTTTTTAAATTTTTTCCTGTATCCTACATGGTCCCTTCTTTCACAAAAATAAGTCTTACTTTTCTTATGTGAATCTTTAATTTTTATTTTCCATTCTAAACATGGGATTAATTCACCATTTCTCTGTAATGATAATTATCAAGTTCTTCATCACTAATTTGGGTATTGGATTAATGAAAAAAAAAAGAGTCACCAAAGGCACATTAAGCACAACACATGAACAACAGCTGCTTGATTTATCTATATATATATATATATATATATATATATATATAATATATATATATATATATATATAAAAATCCCTATGTGCGTCCAGGTGTCCGTGTGTGGGTGTCTTCTGGTGAAGTGCGCATGCGCGGGGGCACGGTGCTATGCGCAATATTACTGTCAGAGAAAGTTAGAGGCGTTTTTACGGAAATACAAACCAGTATTACTGCGAGAGGAAATTAAAGGTACACAATACAGTGACGCATATTACAGCCACATACAAGCCAGTATTACTGTCAGAGGAGATTAAAGGCATATTACCGACGCGCACGCCTGTATTACCGCCAGAGAAAATTAAAGGTATATTACGGACGTAGAAGCCAGCGGACGTACAAGATGGTATCCTTCAATAAGGGTGCGCACAGGCATCCTTCAATAAGGGCGTGCACAAAAAGGCGAGCCTCAAAAGGGCACAGCGAATAAAGGCGCGCGTAAATAAAGATCTGCACCTGTTGCTCTTCACATATTCCAGAGCCATTTGAACTAAATTATCTACGCGCCCTTATTGAATAGAGCCGTACAAGACAGTATTACTGTCACAGAAAATAAAAGACACACAATACACAGCGGCAGCCCACGAAGAACGGTCAGCTCAGCAAGTAAACATCAACAAAAGAGAGGCTGAAAGAAAGAAAAATATGACCAACAAAAAGAATGAGGCCAAAGTCCCTTGCCATTTAATATAGACTGTTCCTACTAATGTTTATGCACTACTGTTCTAGCGCCTGTTATTGTAACGGGCTAAATGACTAGTTATTAAATATATCACTACTTAAAATGAAATGTTAACATCTTGGTATTGCAGCAGCAGGGATGTGACACATTTAATTTCAATTTCAATTGAACTGCAGAGTGTAGGGTATCTTTGTCTTTGAGATCAAGATGGTACACCCTCCCACTGACTGTTGTAGATACACTAAGCAGTACAAATTTCACACTGTAATGGCACCTAATAAATATTGTCTCTAGGTAGCCAATGGAAAGACAGTGCAGGATACATGAAACATATCAAGATGTCTGGTTCTGCTTCACCTTTGTCATGAATCACACCAATCCAAGATTTTTTATCATGTATGCACCCAACATACTTTCTAATAGGACACTGATCTAATGTGAGGGATGCATCTGATCCATCAGGAGTGTAATCGTGAGCAGGCAGGATCTCAGCTGCTGCTTCAGTGGTGAATATTCTGACAGTCGCTTGACTGTCTTCACCAGATACCCGACTGACTGTAGGGATGTATCAGTGGTATTCCCGAGTACCAGGTACTCTTTTGGCCATTGAGAATCGAATTCTTTGTTCAGCATCATGAGATAGGACATCGCCATTTGATATGAAAAAAAGTTTTGACATTTTTGATAACTTACTAATTGAAAACTCAACGATTACCATTATTGACACATGGCACATTCAGCCTATGTTTAGAATGGAAAACAAACATGAAAGATTTACATAAGAAAAGTAAGGTTTGTGTTTTGAGAAAGAAGGGATAATGTAGAATAAATGACAAATATTTTTATAATAATCTGCACATTCCCACATGCCGTAAGGGTTCTGAAAATGAAATCCAAAATGATTTTATGGATTTGAGAGGTCTGCTTTTCAGACCCTGGTGCAGTTACTTTTGTTTATTGCTTTTTTCAGAAGGCATACAGGGGTGCGGAAATCCAACGCCCAACTCGTCCGACACGGGTAAATTGACCGTCGGACAAGCGTGTTTTTCTGTTTCAGTTGTCCGCGGACAAGTGCAATTTTCTGGAGAAAAAATATTATATGTGCTGTGCAGGGCACATTTTACCACTACTTTCACATTTTAAACATTTGGGTACGTACTTTGTGCGGAAACCGTCTACTTAGGCATGTTCTTCATGTCTCAAATTGGTCTTCAATATTGTTTACAAAATGACGGCTGATTTTTCAAAGGGGAAGCACTCTTACGGTCTTACATAAGTATTTTACCCTAATACTTACATGCTTGGAGATGCGGTCATTTTTTTCATGCCGACATTACGATGTAATCTGATGATTTTTCATTATAATCAATAACTTCTATATATTACCAGTAACAGCGTACTGCACGATAACATGCAGTGAATAAATACACTTGACTAGAGCATTCATAGTTTTCATCCTCTTTCTCTGTACGTTTATCATACATTTGCTCAGAGGTTGATGTGATTGTTGCTTCCTGAGCAGCCCTTCTTTTTCTCCACCCTAGCAGCCCGCTTGTTCTCTTCTTTCGTCGGCATCTTTTCGCGTTAAAACTGATTAAGTTAGTTTTTGTTTTGCAATTACTTAGTACGTTTTCTTTAATTTGTCACTTAAACTGGCACTTAAGTCTTCAGTCTGCCTCAAGAATGATTAGCGAAGGTGGTGGGGAATGAGAACGGCTCCCATATGCATGTGCTGCCCTGCTGCGCACTGCCGAGAGTTGATTCAACAATAAAATAAAATAAAAATAAAGAGTAATACAAATCATCACCCCGAAAGCGGATAGTAGACGTCACGTAGTATACTATATGTGTATCAAATTTCAAGTCAAAAGGTGAAATGGTTTGCGAGCTACAGGTGATTTAAAATCCTGGACAGACAAACAAACAGCCACAGTAGCGTATTATAGAAGAAGATTGATAGAATTCATTGTTTCTACATAAAAATGCAGTCATTTTACTTACAATTGTTTTCACCACATAACAAAGCTTGTTAGGCAGTTAATCTTTCCTGAAATTTGCGATTTCGTGTAGGTTGTGATATATTGAGGAGTTCAGAAATTTATTGTGTGACAAACATCAATTTTGATGAGCTGTCAATAGATCATTTTTGATTAGCGAATATTTCATATAAAACAAGTTGGTTTCGCGCAGTTTATTAAAAATAAAGAAAACATTCTAACGGTTTCCAAAGGTTATGAAATATCTATAAAAATCTTCACTGTAACTGTAGTATGTGAAACAGAACTAGTGTAGCTATAATGAAGGCATTGTTTATTAGTGAGTTAAAATGATAAGGGAATCTTTTATAAAATGTTCTAGAGCAAGGTGGCAAAACTACTCCCTGAAAGAACTTTTTTCAGTTTTAAAATGGAAGGCAGTTTTGGTATCAATAAAAGAGATCAGAAAAAATAAGCTATTTTTCACTTTTGTTATTTGTTTATGGACAAGTGAATTTAACTGGCGGACAAGTGGATTTTCTAAGTTTACTTGTTCGTGGACAAGTAGAAAAAAATTGATTTCCACACCCCTGGCATATATATTTATCTGAATAAGGAAAAAAATAATCCAAAGTCTATGTTGGCTACAGATATGTGTTACAGAAGCATAAACATAACTAAACAAAAAGCTCAAATTTAGTCAATTTCAAGGGGCTGCTTTGACCATGCAGGGTCATCTGCTATACTAATTAATGTACCAGCATGCAAAGTCTGAGCCTGCTTGGTGGTTTAATTCTTGAGCTATGGACTTGTGAAATTTGATGAAAAAATGACACCGGATAAAATCGATATCCACCCTCCCCTCGGATTTTATCTTGGAAAGTATTGATCTTCCATCAAAAAAATTTTACAGGGTGTCTCCTGACTAATATGGGTATACCTGGTAATTTTTCCCAGAATTTTTTGAGTCAGAATTATGTGCGCCATTGGTTGATTTGACATGGAATCACCCATTTACAGTATTATTAATTGATCAAGCTGCGAAATACCCCATGGGGAGCCCTTGCTCCTGGATCTAACATTGATTAATCGAGCCGCTTGAAGCTCCACAGAGAAACCTCACCCCCCCAGTCCACAAAGAGATTCTCTAACTAATAACTGTTCAGTTGAAGCAGTTGAAAGCTTTGCAAGTCTCACTTCATGAAAATTACTGGCCAGAAGTGCTCAAGCAAAAAAGGAATTAATTATAAATGTTTTGATTATTTAGGTTAAATTAATTGGCACTTGCAATTTATCACTGTATGAATCTGTGTCTGTGTTTATGTACCTGTGTAAGTGAGAGTGGTCCCTGTAATGGTTTTGGCCAGACCTGTGGATTAAAAAGTTTTTAGAACCTACCTACTAAAGTTATTCCATTGAGAGCTACAGTGCCTGCACAACACTCATACACACTTCACTGTTACTCCATGCATACAGTGCATCACTTTTTCAACATTTTGTTATGTTACAGCCTTATTCCAAAAATGGATTAAATTCATTTTTTTCCTCAGAATTCTACACACACACACCCCATAATAACAACGTGAAAAAAAGTTTACTGAGGTTTTTGCAAATTTATTAAAAATAAAAAACTGAGAAATCACATGTACTTAAGTATTCACAGCCTTTGCTCAATACTTTGTCAATGCACCTTTGGCAGCAATTACAGCCTCAAGTCTGTTTGAATATGATGGCACAAGCTTGGCACACCTATCTTGGCCAGTTTTGCCCATTCCTCTTGCAGCACCTCTCAAGCTCCATCAGGTTGGATGGGAAGAGTCAGTGCACAGGCATTTTAAGATCTCTCCAGAGATGTTCAATCGGATTCAAGTCTGGGCTCTGGTTGGGCCACTCAAGGACATTCACAGAGTTTGTCCTGAAGCCACTCCTTTTATATCTTGGCTGTGTGCTTAGGGTCGTTGTCCTGCTGAAAGATGAAACCGTCGCCCCAGTCTGAGGTCAAGCGCGCTCTGGAGCAGGTTTTCATCCAGGATGTCTCAGTACATTGCTGCAGTCATCTTTCCCTTTATCCTGACTAGTCCTCCCAGTCCCTGCCGCTGAAAAACATCCCCACAGCATGATGCTGCCACCACCATGCTTCACTGTAGGGATGGTATTGGCCTGGTGATGAGCGGTGCCTGGTTTCCTCCAAACGTGACGCCTGGCATTCACACCAATGAGCTCAATCTTTGTCTCATCAAACCAGATAATTTTCTTTCTCATGGTCTGAGAGTCCTTCAGGTGCCTTTTGGCAAACTCCAGGCGGGCTGCCATGTGCCCTTTTACTAAGGAGTGGCTTCCGTCTGGCCACTCTACCATACAGGCCTGATTGGTGGATTGCTGCAGAGATGGTTGTCCTTCTGGAAGGTTCTCCTCTCTCCACAGAGGACCCTCTGGAGCTCTGACAGAGTGACCACCTCCCTGACTAAGGCCATTCTCCCCCAATCGCTCAGTTTAGATGGCCGGCCAGCTCTAGAAAGAGTCCTGGTGGTTTCGAACTTCTTCCAGTTACGGATGATGGAGGCCACTGTGCTCATTTGGACCTTCAAAGCATCAGAATTTTTTCTGTAACCTTCCCCAGATTTGTGCCTTGAGACAATCCTGTCTCGGAGGTCTACAGACAGTTCCTTTTGACTTCATGCTTGGTTTTGTGCTCTGACATGAACTGTCAACTGTGGGACCTTATATAGACAGGTGTGTGCCTTTCCAAATCATGTCCAATCAACTGAATTTACCACAGGTGGACTCCAATTAAGCTGCAGAAACAGCTCAAGGATGATCAGGGGAAACAGGATGCACCTGAGCTCAATTTTGAGCTTCACGGCAAGGCTGTGAATACTTATGTACATGTGCTTTCTCAATTTTTTTATTTTTAATAAATTTTGCAAAAACCTCAAGTAAACTTTTTTCACGTTGTCATTATGGGGTGTTGTGTGTAGAATTCAGAGGAAAAAAAATGAATTTAATCCATTTTGGAATAAGGCTGTGTAACATAACAAAATGTGGAAAAAGTGATGCGCTGTGAATACTTTCCGGATGCACTGTATATTTTATTGATTGATTGATTGTTCTCCTTTGTGTTATCATTGGAATTTATTTTTCCTGAGTGAACTTGGAGTGTGACCTTGATTAAATAAGAGTCATCCTCACTTACAGAATCTGGTCAGATCTTGCTTGTAATCCAGATAAATCATGGACACTTTACGCTTGCAGCATAGAATGCCTTTTTGATTTTTTAGAATGCTTGATAATTGTGAATCCCTCCCCTGTATGTGAACTGTGCATATGGGTGTTTTATTTTCTTCTTCTTTGTTTCCAGCTGATAGTAATATACAGTACTTATGAATTACCATTTACTGATATTGTTTCTCTAAAGACCTAAAACCCTCATTTATGTAGAAATTATAATCTCTATTTTATATTTATATTGCATTGTTGTTTTTTGCACTTTTATTGTGTTCTGTAGCGCTGCAACAAATGTTGATTATTGGGACAAATATTAAGAAAGCTTAATCATCTTAGCTGAAAATGATGGCTTGAAAATGAGACTGGCAGTGATGTAATATTTGCTATTATTCAGTATATGTAATTTTTTATGTTTAAACAATTTGTTAATTTTATTAATTTTATTAAAATCAAATAACATTTCCATACAAGCATTTCCATACAAGCAAGTCACCCATGAGAAAGAAAGAGTATATGTCATTTAAAAACATAATGAGAAAAACAGAACCTGGAAAGAGTTTCGTCTTTAATTCATTACCAGCTTACCGCAGTGTTTCAATTTTAAATTTAAAGAAAAAAAATGTTCTTTCTTTGTGCTACATTAAAATAAAAAAAAACATATTTTCACAGCTCAACCTTATAAAGTAAATGAAATGGGTTCAAGTTCAAAGTAAGTTATCTGAAATTTAACCACAAATTTGAAGTCAGTTTGATGGAAATGAGCTGTTGACAGCAAAATGTGATGTTATTTGACTAATTTTATCACTTAAAAATTCACATTCAGTCAATAGAAACCTAGTTTTCTATAATGTTAAATTGTCATTTCAACCGTAGCCTTTATGCATAGAACAATAAGCTTGTAAAAGTGGATTGCACAATGTTAAAAAAAAATATTCTATTCAGATGTTTAAGCAGTCCAGTGTTCAAAATTCAAATCGCAGTGCAACAACCCATTTAATCAGGTAACAAGATATTAAAAACATGTTTCCTGTTTTGTTATTTTACAGTTTTCAAGCCATGACTCGATGGGCCCGTGCAAATAACCACCGACATAAGCCATCTAATGCTACACCATGGAATCAGATGTGGCAGACTTCTAAAAAAGCAAACAATGGACAAGGTTCATCTCAACTTTCTACAAATGCACAGAAACTCTCAGTTAAGCAGAATCAACAAGGAGGTGCCATACATAAAACAAAGAAAAAAAAAAAGGACTACAATAATGAAGATGTGAATGGGTTCATAGATTATTTAAAGCAAAGTGGTCAGCCTTTGCCACTGGATTATGTGGGAGTAGAAGCAGAAAGTGAAATATTTAAAGAGGAGCTCTCTGTTGCACTGAAAAAAGATAAAAGAAAAAATGACAGAAGAATAAAGAGGCAGAAGGCTAAGCAGAATAATATGGTACATTTTTTTGTGATTTGGAAGTAATAATGTTTCTTTAAATCTTTAGGTGCTTTTGTTTGATGGAGCCTATTCAGAATTCATCATCCTGCATGTATTCATTATGATGATCTACTAAAATTTTGACATATCTTTTTTGCATTGCTACCTTCTCCCTGTGGCTCAGTTGTTTCCTTTATGTGTTTTAATGACTTTTGTGCAATTGTAAGTTCTGTTTGTGTTACTGCATGAACTGCTATTCATTATCAATTTTTTATGGACTGAACATAAATTAATTGCATTTTTCCATCAAAATACGCTGAGTAGCTTTAATACGGCAGTCATTTTTATCAGGTAATTAAAATGTATGAAAATAAAGAATCTTTATTTTAAGATTAATTTGGCTATCATGACGCCGTACCTCTTGCTGCATCCAAACGGTGCCATCTTTCGCCTTCCGCCTGGTGCAGCTGTGTTGTTCTTATATGTTAGTGGACGTTTCTTTCAGGGAGGGCTTCTGTTCTCTTTCTCCGATGTAGAACC
The DNA here is from genome assembly GCF_900747795.2 of Erpetoichthys calabaricus. NCBI lineage: Eukaryota > Metazoa > Chordata > Cladistia > Polypteriformes > Polypteridae > Erpetoichthys > Erpetoichthys calabaricus. Next base: position 68,224,072 of record NC_041400.2, on the reverse strand, counting down.
CTCATCCTTATCTGAGTTCACCTCTATTATAGGACTTAATTTATTTGAAAACTATCAGTGTCAGATTGGGGCGAGCGTGAACGTGGCAGAGAGAATAAAAATGATAAAAAAAAAAAAAAAAAAAAAAACACGCTAACCTTTACAAGTACCATACATTTACACTGGCTGTTACAGACTCAAATCAAATGTTTGTTTTTAGTGTATAATAGTAACAATAAGAGCAACTCACTACTCAAAATGTAGGCTGTTTGCGCCTACATTTGGTAATTCTAATGTTAAAAAACTGTTTAGAACATTAGAACAACCTAGACAAGAACACGCCATTCAGCCCAACAAAGTTCACCAGTCCTATCCGCTTAATTCGAAAAAAACATCAAGTCTAGTTTTGAAAATTTCTAAAGTGTTACTGCCTACCACTCTACTTAGTACCTTTTTCCAAGTGTCTGTGGTTCTCTGTGTAAAGAGAAAATTTACCTTTAACGAGCGAAATTTACCTTTAACAAGTTTCCAACTGTCTTAATGTACTTGATGAATTCATTTTAAAATGACAGTCTCAATCCAATTCCTCAATAATTTTAAACAGCTTTAATCATGTCACCTCTTAAACTTCTTTAGCTTAAACTGAAAAGGCTCAGCTCTTTTAATCTTCATAATTAATCTCCTTTAGCCCTGGAATCAGCTTAGTTGCTCTTCTGTGGACCTTTTCTAGTGTTGCTATGTCCTTTTCGTAGCCTGGAGACCAAAGCTGCGCACAGTACTCCAAATAAGTCCTCACCAGTGCATTATAAAGCTTGAGCGTAACCTCCACACATTGTGCTATATAACCTAGCATTCTGTTTGCCTTTTTAATGGCTTCTGAGTACTGTTGGGAAGTTGATAGCGTGGAGTTCACTGCAACTCCTAAATCCTTCTCATAAGGTGTACTCTTGATTTTAAGACCTCCCATTGTGTATTCAAATGTAACATTTTTACTTCCTACGTGTAATACTTTACTTTTACTAACATTAAATTCCATCTGCCACCAATCTGCATAAGTCCTTCTGTAATGATTTAACAGATTCCAAATTGTCTGCTAATCCACCTATCTTGGTATCATCTGCAAAATTAACCAGCTTGTTACTCTTGAGTCATTTATATAAAATATATATATAATTACATTACAGTATATATTAACAATAGCACTGGCCCTAGCACTTACCCCTGTAGAATACCACTCTTAACATCAGCCAATTCTGATAAGGTTCCTCGCACCATCACCCTCTGCTTCTTGTGTTTGAGCCAATTCTGCACCCATCTAAAAATATTCACCTGAACTCCGACTTCCTTTAGTTTGATGCCCAGCCTCTCATGTGGCACCTTTATCAAATACTTTCTGAAAGTCAAGATAAGTATCATATGCTCCACTTTAATCATATCCTTCTGTTGCTTCCTTGTAGAATTCCAGCATGTTAGAAAAATGTGACTTTCCTCTTCTGAACCCATGCTGACTGTTGTGATAGAAACCAGGCATTAGTGAGCCCAAGACCACGAACACACAGAGTTCCAGGTTCAAATAAAGGATGGGTTTATTTACCACAATACCTTTTCTGTCACACAAGCACAAGTTTTTCTCTTCACAATATTTTTCTTCTCACCACCATACTACCTTCCTCCAGTCAAGTGTTGATCTACTTCCTCCCTCCCTCCTCTGACTCAACTGGAGTGCAGTCGCTTTTATTAAAGAATTCGGGAGTACTTACAGACAGCAGCAGGGCTGTGTTGCCAGACTACACTTCCCAGCATGCTATACTGGTTCCATACTGAGCCCTGATATCCGGGGCCACTGCCATCTAGAGTGCTGGGCAAGTAAAAAGTCCCCTGCGACATCTTCCCTTTCCGGTTGACTGTCCATCCATCCTTTCTGGCCCTGTCTTCCAGGTCTGATCCCCTTCATCTTCCTGGCCAGGATGCCTGTCTGCCTGCTAGGAGCCTCCCATCTGTTTAAGGAATCATTCCTTCTTTTGGCTAGGATGCCCAACCAGCCTGTGTGGCATTTATACTGTTCAGAAAAACTCCTGTACTTGCCATGTGCTGCTTGAACTTATCCTTAATTCCTTCCACTAATTTTCCTGTGATGCATGTTAAGCTTACTGGCCTATAGTTGCTTTGATCTGCCCAGTCACCCTTTTTATATAACGGGATAATATTTGCCATTTTCCAGTCCTTCAGAATCTCCCTAGTGCGCAGTGACTTCCTAAAACTATGCACCAAGGGTTTATATATGTACTCGCTACCCTCCTTAAGAACTCAAGCGTAAATATTATCTGATCCTGGTGATTTGTTTGATTTCAACCTATTTAATCTGAGCAGTACTTCTCCCTCCTCAATTTCCAAATCCTTCAGTACCCCCTTAGTAGTCCCATTTACCGCTATGAGGTTATCCAGTTCCTCACTTGTGAAGACCTCAGAAAAATGCAAGTTTAGAGCATTCACTATTTCGCTGTCTGTATCTTTTAGTTCCCCTTTACTATTTCTGATGCACTTCACCTCTTCCTTGACTGTTCTTTTACTACTAAAATACTGAAAAAATCTCTTAAGGTCGTCTTTTGCCTTATCTGCTATATTCCTTTCCAGCTGTCTTTTAGCCTCCCTAATACCCTTCTTAATGGTTGCTCTCATATCCTCATACGCCCTACGATCCACTTTGGAGTTATTAGTCTTATATGCTGTATAAAGCTGTTTTTTTCCTTTGCAGCTTTTTTTTTTTTTTAACCCACTGTGGAGTTTTTAAAAATTTTCTATTAATTCCAAATTTAGTTATGTACCTGTCCTGCATTACATGCAAAACATTTATAAATCTGTTCCACTGTTCCTCGACTTTCTCCACACTTAAAATATTATCCCAGTCTACCCTCCTTAGACTTTGCCACATCTCCTCAAAATTTGCCATAACAAAGTTAAACTTAAGAATTTTAAGTTTAATTTAATTTTAAGTTTGACCCTAGTGGTTCACCTCTATACCCTCAATTTCATCTTGATTGTTACAAAATACTAAATCCTGACAAAATTCACCCCACATTGGTGCTTTAACATGCTGTGTTAAAAAACAGTCACTGATTATTTATAAAAACTCCTGCTCTTGTGCTCCTCCATTTGCAAGGTTATCTTGGTTAATATTTGGATAATTAAAATCACCCATGATTATAAAATCCCCTTGTAAACCTGCCTTTTTAATATTACTAAAATGATGTGTGATGAAATTACTGTATGCATTGGGTGGTCTATAACACACCACTAAAATAAGGCCTCTTTCCCTAATGCTCTCCAGGCAAAGCCACATGTCCTCATTAAGATGGGGTTCATCATCCAAATGAAGAGGACTTTAAATTCTGTTGGACATAAACAGCAACTCCACCTCCTTTTCTGTTCTGTCTGTCCTTCCTATAAATGTGTATCCCTGTATGTTACACTCATCCCCATCTTTGCTGTTTAGCCAGATTTCTGTTATTGCTATATCATCATAATTATGCTCTGCTACATACAGCTCCAATTCACTGGCCTTATTTTCGATACTTCTAGCATTAAGGCAAACTATTTTTAATGTATTACTCCTTTTATATTTAATTGTTGGGGTAGAATTTACATTACTCCCGTTTCTATTTCTACAGCATTTTTTGTTCCTCCATGTATAGTTCTAAACCTGGCCTGTCCTAAACTCCTTGCCCCCACTTTCCCTATTTTTAACAATCCTCGACTAGCCTACTCATATGCCTCCCCAGTACACTGGTACCCCTCCAGTTCAGATGTAACCTGTCGTGGCAGAACAGGTCCCAATGCCCCATAAACCTATACCCTTCTACCCTGCAGCAAGACTTGAGCCACGCGTTAAGCCTTCCAATCTCCTCATTCTTACCTGGACTGGCATGTGGCACAGGCAGAACCTCAGAGAAGACTAACTTGGCAGTTCTGCTCCTCAGCCTGGCACCCAACTCTTTGAATTTTGAATTTAGATTGCACAACTGACAAACAACCCTTATGTATGTCATTTGTTCCAACATGGGCAATGACAACTGGATCCACCCTCATTCTGGCCAAAAACCTATCTATGCTTCCAGGGAGGTCCCCCACCTGTGCACCCAGAAGGCAACATACTGTGCAAGACTCTCTGTCTCTGGAGCAAACCTGTGCTTCAATCCCCCAAATGACTGAGTCCCCAACTATCACTACCTCTCTCTTTCTGAGATTTGGTTTTGAGGTGGCCCATTGGGGCTCCTCATCCCTGCCTACCATGTCAGAATCATCAGACACTGTCCAGCTTCGCAAGGACCTGAAAACGGTTTAACACTTATAATTCTGTGGTTGATGCCGCTGAACAGTGTGCACCCTTACGCCTTTTGACCGTGACCAACCTACCTGTCTGGTCTGGAATCTCTTGCCATGCCATCTTATAGGAGCACACTATCTCTCTAAAGGACATCTGGGCCAGGTCTGCCAATTTTCTACTAAAGTGCAAGCCAGCCAGCTCCTCCTCCAGTTCATTGTCCCTGAGCTTGAGGTGCTGGATCAGCTGTCATCTCCTGCAGATGTAGGCCTCATAGATGACTGGCTCCTCCAAGCCATCATCTAAAAAGTCCAAAATCCAGCTGGACTAGCATTGAACGGACCTCATTTTTAAAATTTGATTCAGGATTTCTAAAACTGCCTTAACTTTTTCTTTTTTTCAATTAAAATTAAATTATTTAACTTAAATGGTAAAACTAAAAAATTTAGCCAACAAAAATAGATTATAGAACTGCTACAGCTATTTTAAATCTTCTGTCCCCTGCTCCTGTACCATTCTCTCTCTTTCTCAACTGCCTACTGTCTATACTTCTATGAGGTTACATTTAATTTTGTTTTTGTAAGTTTGCGCTCGTCTTATTTCTTATTTAAAAGCACTCCACTCGCACTGTCTGTATTCCCCCATATTAATAAACCCTTATGCTGTTGCCCACTTAACTGTCCTACCTCCAGACTGCTAAGAACTATCCATCCATCCATTGTCTCCCGCTTATCCAAGGTCGGGTCGCGGGGGGTAGCAGCTTGAGCAGAGATGCCCAGACTTCCCTCTCCCCGGCCACTTCTAGCTCTTCCGGGAGAATCCCAAGGCGTTCCCAGGCCAGTCGAGAGACATAGTCCCCTCCAACGTGTCCTGGGTCTTCCCCGGGGCCTCCTCCCGGTTAGACGTGCCCGGAACACCTCACCAGGGAGGCGTCCAGGAGGGCATCCTGATCAGATGCCCGAGCCACCTCATCTGACTCCTCTCGATGCGGAGGAGCAGCTGCTCTACTCTGAGCCCCTCCCGATGACTGAGCTTCTCCCCCTATCTTTAAGGGAAAGCCCAGACACCCTGCGGAGGAAACTCATTTCAGCCACTTGTATTCGCGATCTCGTTCTTTCGGTCACTACCCATAGCTCATGACCATAGGTGAGGGTAGGAACATAGATCGACTGGTAAATTGAGAGCTTCGCCTTGCGGCTCAGCTCCTTTTTCACCACGACAGACCGATGCAGCGCCCGCATTACTGCGGTTGCCGCACCGATCCGCCTGTCGATCTCACGCTCCATTCTTCCCTCACTCGTGAACAAGACCCCGAGATACTTGAACTCCTCCACTTGGGGCAGGATCTCGCTACAACCCTGAGAGGGCACTCCACCCTTTTCTGGCTGAGGACCATGGTCTTGGATTTGGAGGTGCTGATTCTCATCCCAGCCGCTTCACACTCGGCTGCGAACCGATCCAGAGACAGCTGAAGATCACGGCCTGATGAAGCAAACAGGACAACATCATCTGCAAAAAGCAGTGACCCAATCCTGAGCCCACCAAACCGGACCCCCTCAATGCCCTGGCTGCGCCTAGAAATTCTGTCCATAAAAGTTATGAACAGAATCGGTGACAAAGGGCAGCCCTGGCGGAGTCCAACTCTCACTGGAAACGGGTTCGACTTACTGCCAGCAATGCGGACCAAGCTCTGGCACCGATCGTACAGGGGACCGAACAGCCCTTATCAGGGGGGGCCGGTACCCCATACTCTCGGAGTACCCCCCACAGGATTCCCCGAGGGACACGGTCGAATGCCTTTTCCAAGTCCACAAAACACATGTAGACTGGTTGGGCAAACTCCCATGCACCCTCCAGGACCCTGCTAAGGGTATAGAGCTGGTCCACTGTTCCACGACCAGGACGAAAAACCACACTGTTCCTCCTGAATCCGAGGCTCGACTATCCGACGGACCCTCCTCTCCAGGACCCCTGAATAGACTTTTCCAGGGAGGCTGAGGAGTGTGATCCCTCTGTAGTTGGAACACACCCTCCGATCCCCCTTCTTAAAGAGGGGGGACTACCACCCCGGTCTGCCAATCCAGAGGCACTGTCCCCTGATGTCCATGCGATGTTGCAGAGGCGTGTCAACCAAGACAGTCCTACAACATCCAGAGCCTTGAGGAACTCCGGGCGTATCTCATCCACCCCCCGGGGCCCTGCCATCAAGGAGTTTTTTGACCACCTCGGTGACCTCAGTCCCAGAGATGGGGGAGCCCACCTCTGAGTCCCCCAGGCTCTGCTTCCTCATTGGAAGGCATGTTAATGGGATTGAGGAGGTCTTCGAAGTACTCCCCCCACCGACCCACAACGTCCCGAGTCGAGGTCAGCAGCGCACCATCCCCACCATATACAGTGTTGACACTGCACTGCTTCCCCTTCCTGAGACGCCGGATGGTGGACCAGAATCTCCTCGAAGCCGTCCGAAAGTCGTTCTCCATGGCCTCCCCAAACTCCTCCCATGCCCGAGTTTTTGCCTCAGCAACCACCAAAGCCGCATTCCGCTTGGCCTGCCGGTACCTATCAGCTGCCTCCAGGGTCCCACAGGACAAAAGGGTCCTGTAGGACTCCTTCTTCAGCTTGACGGCATCCCTTCACCGCCGGTGTCCACCAACAGGTTCGGGGATTGCCGCCACGACAGGCAACCGACCACCTTACGGCCACAGCTCCCGGTCAGCTGCCTCAACAATAGAGGCACGGAACATGGCCCATTCGACTCAATGTCCCCCACCTCCCTCGGGATGTGGTCGAAGTTCTGCCGGAGGTGGGAGTTGAAACTACTTCTGACAGGGGGCTCTGCCAGACGTTCCAGCAGACCCTCACAACACGTTTGGGCCTACCACGCCTGACCGGCATCCTCCCCCACCATCGAAGCCAACTCACCACCAGGTGGTGATCAGTTGACAGCTCCGCCCCTCTCTTCACCCGATTGTCCAAGACATGTGGCCGCAAGTCCGACGACACGACCACAAAGTCGATCATCGAACTGAGGCCTAGGGTGTCCTGGTGCCAAGTGCACATGTGAACACCCCTATGCTTGAACATGGTGTTCGTTATGGACAATCCGTGACGAGCACAGAAGTCCAATAACAAAATACCGCTCGGGTTCAGATCGGGGGGGCCATTCCTCCCAATCACGCCCTTAAAGGTCTCACTGTCATTGCCCACGTGAGCATTGAAGTCTCCCAGCAGAACGAGGGAGTCCCCAGAAGGTATGCCCTCTAGCACCCCCTCCAGGGACTCCAAAAAGGGTGGGTACTCTGAACTGCTGTTCGGTGCATACGCACAAACAACAGTTAGGACCCGTCCCCCCACCCGAAGGCGAAGGGAGGCTACCCTCTCGTCCACCGGGGTAAACCCCAATGTACAGGCTCCAAGTTGGGGGGCAATAAGTATACCCACACCCGCTCGGCGCCTCTCACCGGGGGCAACTCCAGAGTGGTAGAGAGTCCAGCCCCTCTCAAGGAGATTGGTTCCAGAGTCCAAGCTGTGCGTCGAGGTGAGTCCGACTATATCTAGCCGGAACCTCTCAACTTCGCGCACTAGCTCAGGCTCCTTCCCCTTCAGAGAGGTGACATTCCACGTCCCAAGAGCCAGCTTCTGTAGCCGAGGATCGGACCGCCAAGGTCCCCGCCTTCGGCCACCACCCAACTCACACTGTACCTGACCTCCTTGGCCCCTCCCATAGGTGGTGAGCCCATGAGAAGGGGGGCTAAGAACTAATCAATCTTAAATAAAGAGAAAAGCCATGCATAATGACACCTTTTATTGGCTAACTAAAAAGATTACAATATGCAAGCTTTCGAGGCAACTCAGGCCCCTTCTTCAGGCAAGATGTAATAAATAAATAAATCTTACTTAGTGAGTATCTGCTGGTAGTTTAATTTTTTACTATCTTATCTGCTCCTACAGCCCCTAGTGCCTGATCAGGCATCTTAACGTTTGCCTTTATTGCTTTGAAGTCAGTCATGGGCTTTAACTAAAGAATTACTGTTTCAGTTACTTATTAACTATTTATTGTTATAGATGCCATTATCAGTTACTGCTGCTTTCTACCCTGCCTCCTCAATGCTAGTTCAAATACAGATAACAAAAACAAGTACAAGGAACTACACCTCCAAACACCCGCTACTTTTGCTCCTGTGCTCAGCTCAAGCTCTTTTGCAGAGTCACAAACAAGCAATCATGGTTGAGAACCAGAAAAACAGTGGTCAGCCACAGAAACTGAGTGAAGCAAAGGAGCAATACATTAAGCTTTCTTCTATTTTAAACTTTATTGGTGCAGAACTGGTTGAAACCACTGGGACACCCATCTACATTCCAGAGAAGTCTTATCAGAAGTGCTCTTCTTGTTTACAACAAAGCCACTCTAACAGAGTGCAGTTTGTCTGCCAGCGGGCCTAAGAATGGTACATGGATGAATATCTGTAGGTAACAGTGATGCACAGTAGAGGTTCCCTATAGGGTTGGGGCTGCATTTCTGCAACTTCAGCTGGTGATTTGATAAAAGTTGTTAAACCCCACATTGCTGAGAAGTACAGTCGGTAATTATCTATCATGCAACAGATGGTATGGCCCCAGAGAGTGACAATCTCAGCATCATTGAGCCAGACTGGGATTATTTGCAGAGAGACAGAAGCAAGTAAGACAGCCAAAGTCTGTATTATGGCAAATTCTCTTAGAGATGGTAAAATATGCATCAGGAATGTTGTTTTTTATTTTTTTTTGTTGCACCATAAATACCTCAGAGCTAATTCCCCTGTCAGAAAATTGTGTGTTTGTTTTTCCCAGCCTAGATTTTTATACTTTAAATTTAGGATTGAAAGATTCAGCCATATAGTCAACTCAAGAATTAGAATATTCACATGGGAAACAAAAGCTATTCTAAACACAAGAAATGCATCCATCTAGTAAAGATTACATTTTTCTCTCTATGACTGCATTTGTTAATTATCTGTTTTTTGTTTGCCATCTACACCTCCTAACCTCCTCTTTTTATGATGGGAAAACAGATATGTTTCAAGTGCAGAAAAACTGGCCATGGCCTAGCTGATTGTCCACAGGCAGAAGAGGATCAGGACCTGGGAAGAGGAATTTGCTACCGTTGTGGATCTACTGAACATGAAATCCATAGATGCAGAGCAAAAATAGACCCTGCAGTTGGTAAGAAAGTGAAAAATTGATTTAAATAGTTGTCTTTAAAGTAGTAAAAATATCCTACAAAACATTTTCACACCACTTTTTCTGTTCACGTTATGTTTAAATTCTGTTTTGATATTATCACTGCTGTAACCGGGGTATTATAGGAAATCTGCAAGAAAATCTGTACCAGGGACTGAAGTATATACAGTAGTAGAGCATCACAGTATTTCACAAAAAAGCAAAGGCATTTTCTGATAGTGTCATTGTCAAGGTACTATGACTGGAGTGGTCACCGCCATAACAGTTGTTTAGAAAATTCATATGAAATTATGTTGGCTGCATCAAATAAGCAATTGGTACCCAAAACTTTACATCTATGTAATATTTAATATCTATGTGAAAGTTAAAAATCACTTATCAAACGTTTATTATCATTTAGAGCTATATGAAATGAATGGCTGTTACATTGGGCTAAGAATATGGAATGCTGTTTTGAAGGTCTTATTATTAATATAATTGTGATTGATTCTACTTCAGTATTTTATATTATTAACACCTGAAAGGATTAAAATTGTTTAGATTTTATGAAGAAACATAATATTCAAATTTTAAATTCCGGAGATATTACTGTAAAAGCCACTAAATATTCCCTTAATATGCCACTGAAATCACTTTCTTTAGTTTCCAAATATCAATAGTTTTAATAAGTTGTTTTTTTTGTTATTGTTTACCAAATTTACATTATATCAGTAGCTTTTTGCTTTAAGTAATTTTGCATAAGTATATACTAAGCATGTACACTTCACGTTTTCACTTTTATTCTCTTGTAGGAGAATTTCCATTTGCTAAATGCTTCATTTGTGGTGCATCAGGACACGTTTCAAGATCATGTCCTGATAACCCTAAAGGGGTATATTCACAAGGTAGGAGAATGGTTTGATTCAGTTAGTGTTTCAGTTCACAGGATTAAAGACAGATGTTGTGTTTAAGACTAGTAAGGTTTTACTATTACAGCAGTCATTGTCTTTCTATATATTATTCCAAGTATGGAGTCTCTACTTTCTCTTGTTGTCTATCTTCAT